>NW_007728088.1:199629-229596 GCF_000696425.1 Galeopterus variegatus | reverse complement strand
CCGCACCTCGCTCAGCCAGTGAGCGGCCGGTCTGTACGTGGGATCCAAACCCTCGGCGGGAGCGCCACCACACTCCCAAGTGGCGCACTGTAGCAGTGCGCCACCGGGCTGGCCCGGCATGCCTTATTTTCTTGGGCCAACCTGGAAAGTCAGGCACCAGCCTTTAAGTGCAGCATTGTGAAGCATTAGGAGAGTAGAAATGTGTTTCTGGGATTTGGGATATGCACCCAAGGAACCTCATGGTCCCCACAAAAGCCAGAGTGTCATGAGAAGCAGCAGAAAAAACAATCTGAGCAGATGCTACAGCAGATGAATGATGACTTACAACATTTGCCCCTTTCACTACTCATTTAAATAAATTTCTACATGTGGGAGCACCTGGATACAATCAGCCCATCTGAATTATTTGAAAGAACATTAAACTTATTAAGATTAATTTTTCATTAACTTGGTGAAATGGAGATATTAAATATAAACTTAAAATAAGTTTACATTTCTTGCAGACCTGAGTTTGTGTACTCACTACATATGATGGTCTTTAATTCTCTCCAAGGCATTCTTGCAAAACTGAATATGAATCTATGTGATGTTTTCTGTAGATTCTTCTTTTTCTTTTCTTTCTTTGCCATCTTAAGAATTCTCAGCTCTAATTTTTGTATTTCCTTTAAAATATTAAGTATCTTTTTTTATTTTGATGAAATTGAAGAGGAATTTATAAAACCCTTTTTGTGGGGCCGGCCCGGTGGTGCACTGGAGAGTGCGCTGCATGGGAGCGTGGTGGCGCTCCCGCCGAGGGTTCGGATCCCATGTGGAGACCGGTTCCCGCTCACTGGCTGAGCGCGGTGCGGACGCAACACTGAGGGTTGCGATCCCGTTGCCGGTCCCCGGTACAGGCGCGACACCAAGGGTTGCGATCCCGTTACCGGTCAGTAAAAAAAAAAAAAAAAAAAAAACCTTTTTGTGAATCACTATCTGAAAACAGAAGGCAAATAAATTATCTAGCACTTTAATAAACCTCCAGCAGCAATCTTCTTGCTTTGAGGAAATAGTATGCACGTACAGAAAGAGAAGCACTATCTCCTACTCAAATGTCCATAACTTGTACCTTATCTTGCTGGAGAGTCTTGAAGGTGGTCTGTGGTTTAACCAGGTTTTGAGTGGGGCTTCTAGAGAGGATTTAAACGATACTGAGGGTGCAGAGAAAGTAGAAGGATTGAAAACCATAATTATTATCAAACAAGATACAGGAGAGTAATAATTTGCTAAACATGAATTCTGTAATGTCAATATAGGTGAATCTGTCATACTGTCACCCAGAGATACATGGACACTTTTTGAGTATCCATTTTATCAGCACCACACTCTCCCAAGTGAGCCACGGGCCGGCCCGAGTATCCATTTTAAATTATAGGCATGCTCATCCATCTCTGTGATTTGGTGGGCAGTGGACTTAGAGATCCTTGAAGAATACCCTCCTGTTAGGAATATAGATTATAAGAAACACTGCTAGGGACACATGATACAGGCATAACACAAAGCCTATTTGGGAGTTTATAGAAGAAGAGTCAGCAGAGCACACATAGTCCCCTGAGCTCTCATTATCCTATTCAGAGGCAAGCTTGGGCCAAGCACAGCTGGACATTCTATGTATAGTACTCCAGGAAAGGAACCTGCCCCCAAGTTGGTCTATATATTTATAGGGAAATTGGGAGAAAGTGGGGAACACTAATCAACTAGAGTATTCTGGTTGGAGGGACATTCTGTGCGACAGTTGTCTAAAGGAGTTCAAATACCAGTGCTTGTATCTGCTAGTGATGTTGGAGCCCTTCCTGTTGAGATGGCTCTTTGCTAAGCTGCTCATGGGTAGAAGGAGTTGCCTTAGCAATCCAGCAGATAAAGGGTTTGTCTCTCCTCTTTTTTTTTTTTTTTGCGGCTGGCCGGTAAGGGGATCCAAACCTTTGACCTTGGTGTTATCAGCACCACAAAATACTGAGTAAAATGGCCAGCCTCTCCTAACTTTTAAAGGTGGGATTTAAATTGAAGGCAATGGCTAGAAAGGAATGAACCATTAATGGAGGCAGATCCCATCAAAAATTTACTGGCAATGATGGGCATCATGGGGATTCTGTCAGAAAATAAATGTGCCACTATGAGGACAATGTCAGATCTATAGAAAAGATTGTCTCTGAGATAAAACTCAGGGTTTTCTGGGGGATGTCTGGTTATCAATCTCTTCATTCTTTGGGAGTCAGGGATTCCCAGGTTGGTCCTTGAGTCAGGCACAGGTATCCTAAACGTGCTCCAAGGCAAGTGACAAGTAGGCTGCCCCAAAACACTTCTGCTTATATCCCATTGGCCAGACCTTAGTCACATGGCTACACCTAAAATTTTTTCTGAGTGGGCCATGTCCAGAAAAAAAACTATTACTGTAGTGGATTGAATTATGTCCCCCAAAATTCCCTGAAGTTTGAATTATATGTTCCAAGTATTATGTATTAGAAACTTAGCCCCCACTGTGACTGTTAAGAGGGTGGGAAATCCTAATATGGTAATTGAAAGGTGTAGCTCTGAAGAGGTGATCGGATTGTAGGACCATGCAGCAGTGAATGGATTAAAAATGGTGGTCAGGGGCATGGTTCTGAGGGCTTTAAAAGAAGAGGAGAGTCTGACTCTTTCTGCACTCTGCTTCCACCGTCCTGTAATGTGAGACCCCTGGGTCACTGTCACCACCACCAGATGCACTTTGGACTTCCCAGCTTCAGAAACTGTAAGCAATAAATTTCATTTTTCTTTATAAATCACCCAGTCTCAGGTATTTCGTTATAAGCAACATAAACGGACTAATACAATTACTGTAGAAGATTAGCAGTCTATACCAAACCCCTCAAGATAGTGTAAGTGATAAAGGATTTGTTATATAGATACCAGGTGTATCTCATGGAACTAGAGGGCAACCAGGCCTGATGAAGACCTTAAACAGGGGGCCGGCCCGGTGGCGCACTGCTACAGTGTGCCGCTTGGGAGCGCGGCGGCGCTCCCGCCGAGGGTTCGGATCCCATATACAGACCGGTTCCCGCTCACTGGCTGAGCGGGGGGCGGGCGCAGCACCGCGGGGTACGATCCCGCTGCCGGCCCTGGTCCCGTACGGGGGCGACACTGAGGGGTGCGGCCCATTGCCGGACACGAAAAAAGACAAAAAGGAAAAAAAAAAAAAAAGACCTTAAACAGAGACTTGTCAGGAATCAAGGCAATTGTTCTCTTTATTTTTCCAGGAGCATAAAGGGTCCCAGCTATGTCCTCAGCAGACCAGCCCTTTGCTTGCTCATCAGCACACTCACTCAGCAAATATTTACTGAACACTTACCATGGACTAGAACTGTTCCAGACACTGGGAATAGAGTGGGAATCAAAAACACAAAAACACATATTCGAGCCCCTCAGGTCTACATGTCCTTTCAATGTCCTTAAAATTCAATAACTCATCATTTCTGGATTTTTTTATTCTATTTCTCAATTCTAATTCTTCAACAGGAGAAAGCAGAAAGCTTAAAACCCCCCTTCAAGTTTCAAGTTGGAGCAATGCAGCCTCCCGTCCTAGCATCAGCAAGGATGCAATTGAGCCAAAGGTGCAGTGAAAGAGATTTCAGGATCCCAGCCAGCTCTCTTCTGACTTCTGTGTTCCACATGTCCTTCAGCTGTGCAGAGAGCTGTTTCTGAGATTCCAGGTTGAGGCCTGGGAGCTGGGAGTCATCATGACCGTGGCAAGATGCTAGCCTCCATGTGAAATGTGTAGAAAGAAAGTAAAAGGTAGTGTGCACTGGGAAAACTGAAATAGAAAACCAAACACAGTGCTAATAAACTGTCAATCTGAAGGGAACAGGCTGAGAGACAAAAAAACAGAAGGAAATGAGACAACAGGAGACAAGATGAATAAGCAAGCTTGGAAGGTGTATTAGTCAGGACTAAATCCAGAGGAGGGGCAGACATCAGGAATGGCTGATCCAGTGATTCAGTGTTGTCATCCAAAACCATCTTTCTTCATCCATAGTTATAGGATGGCTATCTGCAGCAATTAACATTAATGTTTCCACAATGTGATGGGAGAGGAAGAATAGCTTCCTATAGCCTTTCTCAAGTGAAGAACTTTCCTAGAAGTCTTCAGCAAACCTCTCAGTGTTTACCAGAACTGAGTTACATTTGATTACTTTTAGACCAGTGGTTCTCAATCATGGGCAATTTTTCTCTTGAAGGGACATTTGGCAATATCTGGAGACATTTTTGGTTGTCACAAGTGGGGGAGAGGGGGTGCTACTGGTATTTAGTGAGTAGAGGCCAGGGATGCTACTAAACATCCTACAGTGCTCAGGAAAGCCCCCCACAACAGAGTCAAGAGTGCTGAGGCTGGGAAACTCTGATAAGACCAAGCAAGCTCACTCCCCTGAAGTACCCAGGTTAGGTGTGAGAAAGGTGGGAACCAGAGAAGGATGATAATGAATGGTCAGAGAGGTAGGAGAAGATGGAAATAACGTCCTGTTCAAAAGTCATAGGAGAATTTTAAGAAGGCAAATATGGTCAATAATGTCAAATGCTGTAGAGAGGTCAAATACATTTTTGTTTACATTTTTTGTTTTTACTGCAGCTGGCTGGTATGGGGAACTGAACCCTTGACCTTGGTGTTACAAGGCCATGATCTAACCAACTGGACTAACTAGCCAGCCCAGGTCGAGTAAGTTTATGACTGAAAAATCGTCCATTGGATTTATCCACAAAGGGATTATTTGTTACCTTTGACCAAGAAGTTCCAGTAGGGTGGTAGGGACAAGTTTAGGCTGATAGGGAGTGAGGAGTGAGTAAGGTGATGACAAAGAGACTCTGATTATAGTATAGGCAAGTCATTCAAGAGGCTTGCCTGTGAGTACGAGTAGAGAGACAAGTGAAGAGACATAATCACTTAAAAATGCTTACAGGAAAGATCTAAAAGAGAGAGAAAAGTAAAAGAGACAGGGAAAAATGAGGAAGGTCCCTGAGAAAAGACTGCTATCTAGAGCAGTCCTTCTCAAACTTTTTTTTTTAAAGGCAAGTCAAGTGAAGCAGCGGGGGTGGAGAAGGAACAAAGAAATCTGTGACTGGTTGTGATCAATTAGTTGTAAACACCACTGCACTCAGCCCACCTCAAACTTTAATATTTGGGGATCTTGGAATTATCCAGGGAATCTTATTAAATGCAGATTCTGATTCATTAGGTCTGGGGTGGGACCCAAGATTCTACATTTCTTGTCTTTTTTTTTTTTTTTTTTTTTTTTAGCTAGCTGGTACAGAGATGGAATCCTGGACCTTGGTGTTATCAGCACCACGCTCTAACCAACTGGGCTAACCAGACAGCCCCCCCCCCCGCCCCCAAGCTTCTACATTGTTAAAAAGCTCCCAGGTAATGCCAATGCTGCTGGTCCATAGGCCCCACTTTGAATAGCAAGGATTTAGAACAGTGGTTCTCAAACTTTAGTGTGCATCAGAATCACCTAGTGGGCTTGTTAAAATGGAGATTGCTGGGCCCCACTCCCAGAGTCTGATTCAGTAAGTTGTGATGGGTCATGAGAATTTGCATTTCTAACAATCTTCAAGTGATGATGTGCTGCTAGTCCAGGGACCACACTGTGAGAACCACTGATTTAGAGTACATGAGAGAGCTCCAGCACTGATAAGGGAAAAGAATTGACAGGGTTATAGAGAAGTTTGTAGGCTTTGGGAGAGATAAGATGCTGAAGAATTTACTGCCCTTTGGCCTCTGTCTTCTCTGTGAAGTAGAAGTGAAATCATCAGCCTTGAGAGCAAGGGGGAGGTTGATGGAATAGGATCTGTATCAATTGCATGGGGTACAATTTGATGTTTTGATACATATATATTGCATAATGATCAAATCAGGGTATTTAGCATATCCACCATTTCATGCATTTATCATTTCTCTACTAGCTATTTTCTAATATACAATACCTTATTAACCATTGCCACCCTACTTTGGCAGTAGAACACCAGAATTTATTCCTCCTCTCTAATTGTAACTTTGTACCCAGTGACCCACCTTTCCCCATCCTCCCTTCTCCGCACCCCTCTCCCCTTTCCAGTCTCTGGTAACCACTCTTCTATTCTCTGCTTCTATGATATCACCACTTCTTTTTTTTTTTTTTTTTTTTTAAGATTTCACAAGTAAGTGAGATTATGCAATATTTGTCTTTCTGTGTCTAGCTTAATTCGTTTAACATGATGTTCTCCCGGTCCATCCATGTCATCCCAAATGACAGGATTTCATTCTTCCTTACGGCTGAATAGTATTCCATTGTATATATATACCATATTTTCTTTACTCATTCATCTGTTGCTGGTGTTTCATTATTAGAGGAACATTTTTCAATTAATTCATCAAGACAGGTTGATCAGGAAGTTAAGCGGTGCAGAGAAAGGATTAAGATTTTCCTTTGGCTGATAACTAGAAACACCTGCTTGGCAATTTCCAAGCCTGTATCTTGTTGACTCCTGCTCTGATGTAAAAACTTAGAAGTTCGATTGATTTTCTTTTTTTTTTAAGATGACTGGTAAGGGGATCTTAACCCTTGACTTGGTGTTGTCAGCACCATGCTCTCCCAAGTGAGTGAACCAGCCATCCCTATATAGGGATCCGAACCCGTGGCCTTGGTGTTATCAGCACCACACTCTCCCGAGTGAGCCACAGGCCGGCCCTTCGATTCATTTTAAAAGACATACTGGGCAGGTTCTTTGCCAAGCCCGTCTGTGCTCCACGGCCAGCACAGCGCCAAGGTCGCCAGGGCCTGCGAGGCCCCTGTTCATCGGGTACTGCATTCACTTCAACCCCAAGAAATGGAGTGACCCCAGCTTCAAGAACAGTGTGTGAGAACAAAGAAACAGAAGCGTGCCAAGGAGAGAGTACTTTCCAGGTTACGTGATCTTAAAGATGCTGAAGCTGTTCAGAAATTCTTCCTTGAAGAAATACAACTTGGTGAGGAGTTACTTAGCTTAAGGTGAATATGAAAAGGGTGTGGACCATCTGACAAACGCAATTACTGTGTCGGGCTAGGGCTCACAGACCCTTCAAACCGGTTGTACAGACTGGGTCACCAGACCCCTCACATACAGGTTGCCTGCTAGGTAATTGGGAAAGATCCCGGGAGCCATTGGCAGACAAGAGCTCAGTTCTCAGCTTCCTCAGCAGCAGCTTACAGCAGCCTCCAGCAGCAGCAGCGGTGGCCTCCTGGAGCATCACCGGGGGCCCTAGCAGCAACAGCCTCCAGCAGGAGTAGTGGCCTCCTCGGGCATCTCAGGGGTGGGGAGTACTGTGGATTAGAGCCACTCCTCCTTTATAGCTAAGTCCAATAACCCAGGGTCACTTCGGTGCAAGTCAGACAACCGAACACCTGGGTGCACGTGCATATTTACATCAAATACTTGGCAAGATCCTGAACATCTGAGGGATCCTGACCATTTACCTTCACTTTCCCTACACTGGGTATGGACAGCCACAGCAGTTACAAGCATTACAGTAAACGCTTCTACCCAGTTGCAGTGGATTGAATTATGTCCCCCCCAAGCTCCCTGAAGCTTGAATTGTATCCCCCATGTTTTATGTATTAGAAACTTAGCCCCCACTGTGACTGTTAAGAGGGTGGGAAATCCTATTATGTAGTTGAAAGGTGGAGCTTTAAAGAGGTGATTGGATTGTAGGACTGTGCGGTAGTGAATGTATTAAAAATGGTGGTCAGAGGTGTGGTTCTGAGGGCTTTAAAAGAAGAGGAGAGTCCGTCTCTCTCTCTCTCTCTCTCTCTCTCTCTCTGCTTCCCCCATGTTGCAATGTGAGACCCCTGGGTCACTGTTGCCACCACCAGATGGACTGTGGACTTCCCAGCCTCAGAAACTATAAGTGATAAGTCATTTTTCTTTATAAATCACCCACTTTCAGATATTTTGTTATAAGCAACAAAAATGGACTAATACACCAGTGTTCCGAATGCTTCTGACTAAGCTTCCAACAGTTAGTCAAAGAATTGTAAGTGCTCAAAGCTTGGCTGAAGATGTGGAGTGAGAAACAAATGTCAACATAATAAAATCTCAGTTTAAATATTAAAAAAATTTTTACTCAGAAGTTGAGCATCGCTGGGGGAATAAGGGCAAATATGCTTGTTTTGGACTGTCCTACACTGAAATCTACCAAAGTTAATGTTTATTTTGTGTAGATACATTTGTCTGTTTTATTTATTTTTCCCAGTGAAAGGTGTATTTTGATAGAGAACATTTCATTTTATAAATACTACAAGTTACCAAAAAAAATAAATAAATAAAAGACATACTGGCATAGAATTTAAGGGGGATGGCCTCCAGAACAAGAGGCTCTGGCTCTAATCCTGCCTCACCACTTACCACTGTAAAACCTTGGGCAAGTGAGCTAACTTCTTTGGGCTTTAATTTCTCACCTGTAAGATGGGGACAATAATGATACCTATTTCACAGAGTTATTGGAAAGATTAAATGAGAGAATAAGTGCTTCACCATGAAGTCAATTTCTCTCTTTGAGTCAGTTTCACAAAAGTCTTATGGGGTAATTGGATTAAATCAATATAAAGCCACATCCATTTTCATCCATAATTGAAGGTGATCATTCATGTGAGGTTGCAAAAAGAATAATATTGTTATTACTGTAATAGCTAACATTTATTAAGCCATTTCTGTATGCATGGTGTTATCTTGAGCATGTTAAATGTACAAATTCATTTGATTCTCAAAACAACTACATGAGATGGGTGCTATTATCTCCATTTTATAGATGAGGAAACTGGCACTTGAAGAAAAATAACTTGTTCAAGGTCACACAGCAAATAAGTGGTAGAGTTTGTTTTTTTCCTTTTTGGGGGAGGAGAGCAGGCAGGTGGCTGGACAGTATGGGGATCTGAAGCTGTGAACTTGGTTTTATAAGGCTCTAACCAAGTGCTCTAACCAAGTGAACTAACCGTTCCAGCCCATAAGTGGTAGAGTTTGAATTGAGACAGTCCAATTCCATGGCTATATTTTAACCACCTCACAGTATAGGCTCTTTTTAAGGAATTAACTTCAGATTATGTATCAAATAAATGGGTCAGATGAGGTAACTGTCATTTGTTATGATTTCAAATTCTAGGATTTGGTTTCAGGAATAAGCTCTCTCTGTTCTTGCTGAGATCCCAACAAGATGACCTTGTGGCAATCATTTGGGTTAGGCACCAGTTAATCAGAGCAAATTACTTTACACAAACTCTCAATAGTTTTCTCTTTAGGTGGCCAAATAATTATTCCTATTTAACTTGATTGTTATGAGACTTAAATAGTATAGTTTGTGTAGACTAAAAATTATAATTATGGCCACTATTTGTTGAATGACTATTGTGTACTAGATTCCTTAATACAACAGCTCTGTAACGGTAAATACTAATGTCTCGATTTAACAGATGAAAATCTGAAGCTAAAAATTTGCAGTAAATCAAGAAAGTTCCCAACTTTCGAATGAAAATAATTACTTCAAAACACAGAAAGACATTTTCCTCTGCCTAATCTGGCAATGGATTGATTTCCCTACATTCATGTCAGAAGCTTGAACTTTTCAGTCAATGTCTCTTTTGGACATGTTTCATAGGATGGAGTACAATTAATTTTTCCTCCCTTCTCAATCTCCTCCTCAACAAACACATTCCTACCCAAGATTAAGTTCACCTGGTCAATACTCCTGTCATTGAGCAGGATGGTCTCTCAGCCACTCCAGTTCTCTGAGCCAGCAGACCCCCAACCTCACCCGATTCCCCAGTCCTACAACTGTTGAAAGGGGAAAAAAAGAACAGCTGAGATCTTCAGGATTTTCAGCCCTTTGGAGATTTCATTTACTTTCTTTGGTTACACCTAATCCCTTTTGTTGAACAAATAATGAGTATACTTTGAACATCCACTATTTACAATGGCTTGGAAATTATTGAATGACAGAGCCAACCTAGACCTACTCCAACATAGCCACCCCAGCTCCTTAGACTGGATATCATTATACAGAATCCACTGAGACCTTATCTGAATATAGCCATCCCGGGAGACCACCTGAATAGGACACCAGAGTTCCATCTAGATGCCAGCTGAACTTTCCTGTCATTTGGATTCTACCCAAAATGTGAACATCTCATCATTTAGCCGCTAAAGCTCCCCCGTTTTTTTTCTCTCCTGTACTTCCAGACCCATGCCACTTTATTCTTCCTTTTCTGACTCATCCTTCCACTGTTCCCCTCCCTAAAATATTTTTCCACTCTGACTTTTTTTTTTTTTTTTTATAAAGATGACTGGTAGGGGATCTTAACAGCACGCTCTCCCAAGTGAGCTAAACAGCCATCCCTATATAGGGATCCAAACTCGTGGCCTTGCTGTTATCAGCACCACACTCTCCCAAGTGAGCCAAGGGCTGGCCCTCCGCTCTGACTTATGGATGATTATTCCCATTATAAATAAAGTCTCCCACATTCTCCTCTCTTCTACAATTTTTCCTCCCTGACCTCTTTCCTGTCTTATCCTGAAAATCCTACTGCTGGTACTATCCTTTTGACACTAGGGAGTTCATGGTCTCTCATAATTCACACATCAGAGGAGCTGGAGGGAATTTTGAATTTTTCTCATTTTCATTATTAACAAATCAATATTGCTCTCAGATAGGTAAAAATCCCCCTACCACTTTTATGTCTTATCCACCAGCTTATGGTTACTATTTTACATTTATGAAAGCCTGTAGCACCTGGCTCACTATCTATCACTAAACCCTGTTGCTTTGCCCCCCACAGATTTGTCACCCCTTTTCCCCTGGGTGACAGAGCCACAAAGGAATACTCAAAGCCCATCTCTTCTGAGCAGTGAGAAGCCCCAAGTGGTTAATCTTCTGGAACCCTCAAGAGAGAGGCATTCCTTCCACTTGGGAAATTAACCATGAATTGGGGTTCTCTTCCTGCATTTATTCTCCAGACCAGGAAGTTACAGGAAGAGAAAATAGGTGGGGTTACAGTTAAACAATGTAGGCTGGTAACATTCAGTAAAACAAGCCAGATGACATTCCATAAGGCAATTTAATTGATCCACCAACAAAAGCTTGATCTTAGCAAACACTCCCTCCCCCTAAGCAGCTTCCCAGTAACTTTACATATCAATCAGTAACCTGTCTGTCTTTGAGCCAGCAACCTTGCTGTGTTACAGCTCTTTATCTTACAACAGAGACTATATGGCCTGGGGAAAATTTCCTGTTTTTTGTAAAGTCAATATTTGAAACTGCAAGGATTTGGAAAACCAGGCCCTGTGAAGTACATTTGCTTTATGCATACTCCACAGAACCCCATAACTTCACACTTCTGTGACTTTCAACTCAAGTGACATATACCATAGTCCCCCCTTATCCACTGCTTTGCTTTCCATGATTTCAGTTACCCATGGTAAACTGCAATCTTAAAACGTTAACATATTTTGAGAGAGAGCACATTCATATAACTTTTATTACAGTATATTGTTATTATTGTTCTATTTTATTATTAGTTGTTATTGTTAATTTCTCACTGTGCCTGATTTATAAATTAAACTTTATTATAGGTGTGTAGGAAAAAACATAGTATATATAGGGTACCATCCGTGGTTTCAGGCATCCACTGGGGGTCCTGGGACATATCCCTCATGGATACGGAGGGGAGTACTGTATTCCACCTCAGGTCAGCCATATTCGCATGTGACCATACTAGAAATTGCTCCACCTTACAAGTCTTTAACTCCAGTGTACCTGCTCTTCTCTGTCTTCCACCTTTCTTTCCAGATCTCCCATGTCCTAACTTCTACTCCTGCTCTTCCTACATCATAGGGACATATAGTTTCCTGATCCTTCTATGTTTTCTGAACCTATTAGCTCCACGGCAGCCTCTCTGGTCTGACCCTCCTCTTCCTTCCCTCTCTAGTCAGACCTCCATGGTTTGTCACCTCAGCTACTCCCTCAGGAACATTTTACCTTCCTTGCATCCCTTCTTTCTTCTATCAACCTGAACATCAAAATGCCATCCCCAGAATAGATGCTGTGCTGTCTTCTCTGCCCGTATACCAAGAAGGATGAGGAATCCTATGAGGATAAGGGCTGCTACAAATTCCTGGATCTGTTGACCCAGACTATTCTACCTTATTCTTTGTCCTTGTTCTACTCCTCCCTCTCACATTTTCTTCTTCCACCATTCCAAGCTTTTCCCACTCACCTCAAGCCCCCTTAAATCCATAGCTACTCACTCTGCAGCTCACTTTTTTTTTTTTTTAAAGATGACCAGTAAGGGGATCCGAACCCGTGGCCTTTGTGTTATCAGCACCACAATCTCCCAAGTGAGCCACGGGCCACCCTGCAGCTCACTCTTGACTAGTTTTTAAACCATTGTCATGTTATACATTTGTAAAGATTTTCTTTCTTGGTCGGTTTTGATCATTTTTATTTTTCTTAACTCTTTCACTTAATCCAGATTTCCAATATAATACATATTTCTTTTCATTTATATCTGGAGAATGAATGTGACTGATGCATAGAAAATAACTGAGATAAGAGATAAAAGAGGGCTGGCTGGTTAGCTCAGTTGGATTAGAGCATGGTGTTGGTAACATAAAGGTCCAGTGTTTGATCCCTTTTACCAGCCACCAAAAACTTTTTAAAAATAAAAACAAAATTTATGGGCCAGCCCGGTGGCGCACTGCTATAGTGCGCCGCTTGGGAAGCGTGGTGGCGCTCTCGCCGAGGGTTCGGATCCCACATACAGACTGGCCGCTCACTGGTTGAGCGAGGGGCGGGAGCAACACCGAGGGTTGCGAACCCGTGGCCGGTCCCAGGCCGGTACGGGCGCGACACTGAGGGTTGCGATCTGTTGCCGGTCACGAAAAAAGACAAAAAGGAAAAAATAAATAAATAAAAATAAATAAATAAATAAATAAATAAAAACAAAATTTAAAAATATATAGAAGAAAAAGACCATATTGCTCCCCTTTCAGTCCACCCCATCCTTAGTTATTTGAGCTAGTAATCCTTTTCTACTTAATTTAGTATAAATTGGATTTCTGTCATGACCAAAAGTACCTTAACTAATACATCTACATCTTGTGTATGCTATTTGTTATTTTTCCTTATGTTTCATGATAGAGTCACAGACCCAATGTTTTTCCTCATTATTCATATTTGAGTGTGAATAGGTCTAGATCAAGGGTCAGCAAAGTACATCCATGGCCAGCCACCTGTGGGATTTTTTTAGCCCACATTCTAAGAATGATTTTTATATTTTTAAATCATTACTTTTTTTTTATTTTTGGTGACTGGCCGGTACAGGGATACAAACCCTCCACCTTGGTATTATGACACCACTCTCTAACCGATTGAGCTTACTGGCCAGCCCTAAATGATTACATTACAAATAGTTATACTCACATAAGCCTTGATTGTGTCTCTTTGACCACAGAGCTTGAAATATTTGCCTATCTGGGCCTTTAAGAAAAATTTTGCCATCTGCCAAGTTAGGTACACATAATAATTGACTAAAAATATTCTGCACTTATTTTTCTTGGGTTTCTCATTACATGGATGCAGTTGGAATCTTCCATTATGTGTGTTTAAATAAACAGTTCAGTTTAAGCATGCTGCACAGGGTTGAAAGGAAGCCAGTGCCATGGGTCATCTTAGCCAGAAGTTTGCCTTTGTGGACCATTTCCCACTGTTTGTTCAAATTGCTGCCCCAGGTGACAATTTTTGATGTCTGATTTTCTGTTTAGCCTGGCCTCTGCTTTAGGTAAAAGGCATGGCTGTGGATGGCTTCTTTTTCTGTTTGTTTTATAAGCTGAGATGAGAGAAACTGACTCATTGCCCCTAACAATAAGGGAACTTCACCGAGTACTAAGATGAGCTATCCACTCTGATTTGATGTCCAATCAAGGAAGGTCCTCACCACAGACTTTTCTGTTTTTATGGACTCCTTTACTCTCCTAAACTTAGTGCAATTGCCTTTAGGTACTGTTGACCTGTAGCATCAAAAGACATTCCAGGGCCGGCCCCGTGGCTCACTTGGGAGAGTGCGGCGCTGGTAGCACCGAGGCTGCGGGTTCAGATCCTATATAGAGATAGCCGGTGCGCTCACTGGCTGAGCGTGGTGCAGACAACACCATACTGAGGGTTGCAATCCCCTTACTGGCCAACAACAACAAAAAAGACATTCCAAGTAAAATGGCCTTCGTCCCTTCAAAGGACAGCTTTTTCTAGGAGATCTTGTTTCAAGGACTTAAAATTATTAGTGGGGATCGGCCCGAATTTCCTGTACTAAGTCCTCATGATACTGCGCCATTCTCTTAGAAAGGCTTATATATAGGTTTTACCCTAGCATTCAATTCTGTGTGACCATTATCTAGAGAAAAATTCTCCTGTGACTGTAGTATATCTATGTCGTCCTTTCATCATTTTATCACTGATGTTTACTTTCACCCTGATGTTAATTTTCCTTTGATCATTTTAATCAGTTGCATGGCAATATGGAGCAGGTGTCTATTTCTGCATCCATACCCAGTCGTTGGGGAATACCTAAAACTCATTAAAGACAGAAAGTGTATCTTATGTCGGACTACTGTCTGTCTGGGACCCCAAAAAGGCAGTTCATATCCCAGGAGTAAAGTCATAAATGGCATGGGGACAATGTGAACTGATTCTCGGGGGAGGGAAGGCATTATTGACTGTCTGGAGACGTTAATGATAGCACCTGGAGAAAAGGCATTATTGATTGTCTCCAGTAATGCCAGATAAGAGGTATAGAGCTAAGCAGGAAGGATTAGCACCTCATCCCAAGTAACCCACAATGTTTTTCCCTTCCCCACAGGTAGAAATGATGGATCAAGAACACATCCTAGATGACAGTTTGGATAAAAAACAGAATCAGAAGAATCTATTGGGATTTGTTCCAGCCAAAGCACTTGTACAAACTTGACAGTATTCAAGTTATCATTGCCTGTCTAAAATGCTACTGTCAGTAAGCAGTTTTCTATGGCACAGAAGGCTACTGTAATACTCTTTATGAAATATGTTCCATTGATCTCTGGAAATACCACTTAAGAAAAACCATACATCTTAAGGATAACTGAGGTATTCCACTTCAGAATAAGCTTAAATCATACTGTGACGAAGATTCATGGTCTGACCTTGAGTTTGATGGAAACAGTACAAACTTTAAATAAAGACTTTTCCTGCAGATATGTAGGAGGCATGAGAAGAACCATGTTTAGGAATGAGCTTGCCTGGAGATCGACTTCTAGAATAGCAGAGTGAGGAACAAGGGGTGAACTTGCTTGTCCACAAGAACAATGAAAGTACTGGCAAAATCACTAAAACCAACCACTTTAGAACTTTGGAAATTAACCAGAGCCAAAAAGCAAACTTAAAATTGTCTATGCAAGAGAAAGTACTGGAGATAAGTTAGGGTCTGTGATATTTTAACTTGCGGGTGGGATGCTATATCCATCTACCTCAGTAGAGGTAGCTGCAAAAAGCCTGCAGTCTCACAGCCAATGGAGAGGACTCATCTCTTGTGGAGCTCAGTTATAAAAAACATTTCCTGAGCATAATCAATATTTTGTTCAAACTTGCAGCTCCTTGGAAAATCTCTCTTCCTGTGGAGGTATGACTATTTGACTTAGAACTCAGCTCAGCAGAAAAATGCGCTACCCCCGGGGCATTATCAAAACAATAGCTACCTACTGGCAATGTTGAAGCTGCCTAAGGCTGTGCTTTCACTTGGGGTAAGCAAGAGATGAACTGGGAATTTAAAAGCAAATCCGTGAGGCTGGCTGGTTAGCTCAGTTGGTTAGAGCACAGTGATGTAACACCAAAGTCAAAGGTTTGGATCCCCATACCAGCCAGCTGCCAAAAATAAAGGTACGTCCACGAGAACTAGACAACCATAGGGAACTTTGAAAAGTTCCAACATATTCCAGGGGATATCAAAAGTTCTCTGAACGCACAAGGCTGTGCACATGCCCAGGAGAGAGGGGAATGGAGAAGGTCCCAGACACTAACCTCTGGCTTACCTTAAGTCTCTTTGCAAGCAGAGAGTGAAAGCAAAGGCATCTTATAAGCTACTTCTCATACTGATCCCTTGGCAAAGGATAGACAACATAAAGACATGGCATTAAAGGAAATCTTCTGATTGGTCATTGATTGATGACTAAATTATATTGACCCAGGGACTACCATTAGGAATCTAGGCTTAAGAATAAAAACAAAAATTTTTTGAAAAGTTAGCAGAGAAGTCAGTGGCCACACACTGTTGAGAATACAGAGTCTACAGAATTAGTCCAAGAAAGTCATCAGACAAATAAGGGGCAACAAGAAAAACAACGACAACAAACCCTGGGAAGTATGCCACATACACAGAGCAAAGAGCAGCCAACAGAAAATGTCCCTGAGGGGACTCAGAATTTGAACTTATCAGGCAAAGACTTCATTTATTTTTTTCTTCACAGCTGTATTATAACTTTATTTAACAACTTAGTAAAAGCCAAAATTGATCGTTCTCAACCTGGTGTATGGAGAACAAAGTTAAAGAACACAAAGTGCCTAAAATAGAAGCATTCTGGGCCGGCTCATGGCTCACTCAGGAGAGCACGGTGCTGATAGCATCAAGGCAATGGGTTCGGATCCTACATAGGGATGGCTGGTTTGCTCACTGGCTGAGCGTGGTGCTGACAACACCAAGCTAAGCGTTAAGATCCCCTTACCAGTCATCTTTCAAAAGAATAAAAATTAAAAAATAAATAAATAAATAAAATAGAAGCATTCTGCTCAATAGTGGTTCCTTCAATATTACCAAAAAACTTCTTTGAAAGAAGACTTATAATAAAGAAAGACTAACTGCAACGTGAATGATGATTTTTAAAAAGCTCATTTGCCAATTTTAGCAATCTAGAAAAAAAAGTCTGACTATAATACTTGACATAGACATCATGTTTTTTTTTTTTTTTTTTTAAAGATGACCGGTAAGGGGATCTTAACCCTTGACTTGGTGTTGTCAGCACCACGCTCAGCCAGTGAGCAAACCGGCCATCCCTATATAGGATCCGAACCCGTGGCCTTGGTGTTATCAGCACCGCATTCTACCGAGTGAGCTACAGGCCAGCCTGACATCATGTTTAAGTAGAAAACAAAGAATAAAAAAAAGTAATTATCCCTGAAAATATTGTACACTGTCAGCTATTTCCTCCAGATTTGCTTTATGTAATTGAGTGGATACAAATTAAGGAAACAGAAATTTAAGCAAGATACATGTAATAATAATTTAACGGAACTTGATCATCTAATTTCTTTTAATTTTTCCCAAATTCATCTTTAAGTCTTACCATCATGGGGCTCATAAGAAAATTAACCAACATATGGATATTACAGTTGAATGTCAAATCTTTAAAAAATACTTATGACATACTAAATTCCTCTATACTGCAATTATGAAGAACCTGCAAGATACTTGTGTTTTGTATGCAGAAAAGTATTACAGTCAAATATTCAACTCAATATAAGATAATAGGAAGAAACACTTCTGATGTTTGTTAGGTTGAGATTGCTTCTCTTTTTGCTAATGACTCTTAGCTGTAATATCACTGAGCTGGATAAATAAGTCACCTTTGAGTACATGAGGAAAAATAAACACATGCTAAGTGGATAAAACATTACTACTACATCTTTACTAAACCATCTCTACCTCTAACACTTCAGAAACTTAGAGATTTAGAGTATTTTTACATTAACTGAAAGCAAAAGATAAAGGAGAAATTCCTTTTTTAAGATTACAACTATGAAGTCATGTGGTTATATGAATTCTGCATTAGTGTGCAAAACATGAAACACATTTATTTTTATTCTCCCTGCTTAGTGTTGTGAGTCAGCCAGCAGGTCTTAACAGGTAACTTTCCAAGAAACAGAGACTAAGATACATTTTATATAACTTGGATAACCTCAAGACTATAGTAATGAGAGAGGTAGAATCCTTTTGCAATGGTTCAAGACAACAGGGAATGTCACAGGAGAGAGAATAAATTGAAATGATTACAACAGAGAAACTGCTTTTCCTTGAGTTTCACCATGGTGCCACCCTCATTTTTATATAAGCATGGTGATGTAATTCAAACTCAATAAATCAGAAATCTTAATATTTAAAATTTACCTTGACTTTCAATTATCACCATATTAAAACCAAAATAATTAGATAAAACCCATAGGAAAGGGAAATGTTAAACCCTACTTTACTAGAGTTGGTTTCTTGACACATTAACTCATTTTTTATAGAAAAGGGATAGTCCATCTCAGTTTGCTTACAAGCTAGGGAATCACTTTGAATTCTGCATTTCCTAACTGCAAACAGAATATAGCACTTATAATAGGTTATAAATAAACTGGTTTTTAAGCATAGAGCCAGCCCCAATGGTAATAATACACTACTTAAAAAGACCTAAGGCAATGAATCTAATTTCCAAAGGGAAAAAAGAACTGTGTTAACAAGCTTAAAACTACTTTTTTTGTGGCAGTCTTATAAAATGTAGCTTTAATAAAACCTTGACCCAAATGTCAGCCACTTCAGAAAATGCCAGCAACTTTGGGGAGGGGGAGAGAAGAATGTTATTTAAGAAAAATAACCACTATCTTTTTCCTAATCTTCAACACACAATTTAAACATATACAGTTGCTGTAACACTTTACACAATTCCTATGTACTGGAGCAATGACGAGATCTAAATACAATTATATTTTTAAACGCTGGGTCAATGTTTTACATAAAAATACCATCTTAGGGCTGACCCCGTGGCGCACTTGGGAGAGTGCGGTGCTGGGAGCGCAGCGACACTCCCGCCGCGGGTTCAGATCCTATATAGGAATGGCCGGTGCGCTCACTGGCTGAGCGCAGTGCAGGCGACACCAAGCCAAGGGTTGCAATCCCCTTACCGGTCACGAAAAAGACAAAAAAAAAAAAAAAAAATACCATCTTACTTTTCCCCCTAAGTTTCTAAAATATCATGTACTTTTCCCCAACCTCTGAAGATATCCAGGAATTTTTAGGAAACTTCTGTGCAGGATCCTAATCCCTGGCTCTTTGTGCTCATTATAAAAAAGATCAAAACTTCCAAAAATGATGGTTCACTTCAAGTCAGATGAGAGACCTGGGTTCCATTCGTCTCATAGGATGAAAGCTGTGCTGCATCGACTGGCTCCATGCAGAAGGGGCATGTGAAGGATCTCAACAACCAGTCTTCTATACAATACAGATGATAGATGTGCGTACATGGCAGAAATCGAATTGGGTCCCCATAAACAAAGTCCATCATGCAGATCACATACTCTGGATCTTTTTTTTCTGATTCATCTCTTCCAGGGTCACAATCTCCTTTAAGCAGGTGGTGTATAAGGCTTATTCTCTGAGCTATCCTAATTTGCTCCTCTTCAATCAGGTGAGTTGCTAGCTAAGTATGGCTAAGTGTGCGATGACAGATTGGAACTGGGGCTTATTCCTGATAGATGGCAGTGGCTCCTGATCTGGCTCTGTTCCCTTGCCAAAGCAAGCCCTGTTGGAACTGAGACTCGTGAAGCAGAGAGATGTCATCTGAGGTGGGGGATTTAAAGTAGTTCCCCATATTCTGGGGCTAGGGTGTGTGTTGTGACAACTAGGCACTGTTTTAACAGCCTTCTCCAGACAAAGATTTTAAATCAGCTGTTATAAATATGTTCAAAGAACTAAAGGAAACCATGTCTAAAGAACTAAAGCATGACAACAATATCTCACCAAATAGAGAATATCAATAAAAGATAGACACCTTTCTACAATAGAAATTCTGGAGCTGAAATATACAATAACTGAAGTAAAAAATTCACTACAGGTGCTCAACAGCAGATTTGAACTGACAGGAGAAACAATTAGCAAACCTAAAGACAAGTCAATTGAGATCCAGCCTGGAAAACAACAAAAAATAAGAATGAAGCCTCAGAGAACTATGGGACACAGTCAAGTGTACCAAAATACACGTAATAGGACTAATGGAAGGAGAAGAGAGAAAAGGGTAGAAAGAATATTTGAAGAAATAATGGCTGAAAACTTCTCAAATTTGATGAATAATATTAATTTTTACATTCAAGAATGCAAGGTACACCAGGTGGAATAAACTCAAAGATTACACCTAGGGCTGGCCAGCTACCTCAGTTGATTAGAGTGCTGCCTTGTAACACCAAGGTCAAGGGTTCAGATCCCTGTAGCCAGTTAAAAAAAAAAAATTATGCCTAGACACATCATGGTCAAATTGCCTCTTCCAGCTTCTGGTGGCTGCCAGCATGCCTTGGCTTATGACCACATCACTCCAGTCTTCATCTTGATGGTTGGTCACATTGCATTTTCCTGTTCTGTCTGTCAAATATCCCTCTGCCTTCCTCTTATAAGCATACATGTGATTCCATGTAGGGCCCACCTGTATAATCCAAGATAATCTCCCTATCTCAACATCCTTAATTTAATCACATCTACAAAGTTCTTTTTTCCCTGAAGGAAACATTCACTGGTTTCAGGGATTAGAATGTGGATATTGGGGGGGGGGGAACATTATTCAGCATTCCACAGTTAGTATTAATCTGTACTATATTGTTTTAAATTAAGAAGATGATTGCAATCTCCAAAACAATCACTAACAAAATGCTGTGCTCCCCCCACCCCCAATGTAGTAAAAGAAACAACAGAGAATTAAAATGGTACACTAGAAAATATCTATTTAACACTAAAGAATGCAGTAATCAAGGAATAGAGGAACAAAAAAGGCATGACATATAGAAAACAAATAGCAAAATGGTGGATATAAATTCTACCTTATCCGTAATTATGTTAAGTGTAAATGGATTAAACATTCCAATCAAAAGTCAGAGATTGGCAGAATGGAGTTTTTTGGGTTTTTTTGTTTTTAAAAAGATGACCGGTAAGGGGATCTTAACCCTTGGCTTGCTGTTAGCACCACACTCTCTCAAGTGAGCTAACCAGCCATCCCTATATAGGATCCAAACCCATGGCCTTGGTGTTATCAGCACCACATTCTCCCGAGTGAGCCATGGGCTGGCCCATGAATTTCTTGTGTGTCCTTTCAGGGATATTTTTATTTAATAAATGATTTAAAACATTTAGGTATATTTCCCCCATACAAATGATAGCAATACTTTCGGCTCCTTGATTTTTTTCCTTTAACATACATTGGAGCTCTTTATCAGAACTTAGAGCCTGTACTGCCTCATTTTTTAAAAAAACAGCTAATGGAATTCCATTTTTTATGTGTATTATAATTAATTTAACCTGCCACCTATTATTGATGGACAGATATATGGGTTGTATCTGATCATTCATTATTAGAAACTACATATTCTAAATACTCGCATACAGCATTTTGTACATATTGGAGTATATCTATAGGATAAATAACGAGGAGTGGAATTGCTGGGCCAGGATATGTTTATGGGTTTTGTTTGCTTGTTTGTTTGTTTTTGTCCTCACCCTATCTTAAATCTGTAGTGTCCAAACTAACAGAAGTATTTCAGTCCAGAGTAAGAAAAACATTGATCTCAGGTACCCGCTTTGTTCTGAGACAAAGTTGTAATAGCAAGTATCCAAAATGGAAGGTAAAAGAAGGGAGCAGAGATGGTGGAAGTTGGTGAGGGAATGTTGAGCCAAAGGACACTTTGCTAAGAATGGCAGATACTGGAGTAGTTAGAATATTAACAGGAATAAACCACCAGGGCGGGAGGATAGAGTAATGAGGTGAGTCAGGTAACTTCCTCCCCTGTGTTTCAAACTATTGTGGATGAGAAAGACTGCCAATGAAATCTGAAGTCAGTCTACTTGCTCTTTTATCTCCAAGTTTCTTCCTCCATAGTACATTTCTACAAGGAATTTCTTCTTTAAAATTAACCTCAATTCAAATTACTTTTGATCAGTCATTGGAATTTTGGTTTCCAAAAATCTTCTCTTTTGGATTTCAATAACTGAATGCTGTCACCCCACATGACCAAATTATTTCTGCCCCAGGACTAAAATGCAAAGCTTCTTCCCTCGAATCTCCCCTTAGGCTGGTGGGGAAGGATCTAGTACTTCAGAGAAAATGTTGAGAGACCTCTTTGGATACCATTTTCACTAAGGAAAGCATAACAAGGAAGTTGGTTCATCAGGATTTCCCTTGGTCTGTAGCCAGGGAAACTACTATGTGTATGTTTGCATGTGTGCTTGTGTGGGGCAGGGGAAGTTATGTTTAGATGTTCACACCCGGTAGAGAACTCTTGTAACTCACTTTTTGCCAATGGAACTGTCTTGGTTCAACCAGTGGCCTCTTGTGTTGCGTGGATATGGGTGACTACACCTGGCCCTTCCACTGGCCATAGTCATTATTGGTATTTGCGTTCTCCATACAAGGATTTGGATATCTTGGCACCTGGTCCCTCCAAGAAACTATGGCTGGAGACATGTGGGAACAAACTGATGGTTATGCATATAGGACTATAATGCAGAGAGCAGAGACAGATAAAGGAGGAGAGAAAGAATCTACACCTGGACAAGGCAGAAGAGGAAGGGGTTTGAGGCAGCGGGGAGGAGAGTGAATGGGGATCCTGGGCCATCCAAAAGTAAGCATCCATTTTCACTCTAGGGAGAAGACTAGCTCAAGACTGTGCTGAGGCTAAATTGACATGTTACTTCCCCTTTCTGTTCTTCCCCTAATTCTTATTCTGACAGCTCCAGTGATTCTGTGAGCCCCAGACACATGCAGGAGCATGCAGTAATGGCTATTGTCCCCATTCCATGGATGATATAAGACAAATATGAAAACTCTAAGGAGAGAAGAGAGTGCATGGTTCAGGTCTATCCCCAAGGATCTCTAGTTCATTTCCACCGTTCCTTAGCCCTTTTCCTCCCTGCTTTTCTTGACAACCCTATCTGGCCGTAAGGTAGACTTGTATGCTAGATTAGAGGAAAGCCAAGGCTGCTGAGCTTTTCACTTTTACCCTGTGTATTCAATTCTCAGGCCCAGGAGTCAATGGCCCAGCCTCGGGGTTGGGGTCACTTTCGTACTCTCACAGGATCACACTATTACATCATTTACCCCCTTTTCCCCTCTAATTTGTCCAAAGGGGTAATTGCTGTCTTCTTCCCACATCCCTTGGGAATGGGGTTCTAGATCCTGTTCCTCACTCCCCAGGCTTAAGAAGAAAAATTAAAGCCCATTAGAAGTAGGAGGTATCGGCCCGATGGCGCACTGCTATAGTGCGCCGCTTGGGAAGCGTGGCGGCGCTCCCACCAAGGGTTCGGATCCCACATACAGACCGGTTCCCACTCACTGGCTGAGCGAGGCGTGGGAGCAGCACCGAGGGCTGCGATCCCGTTGTCGGTCCCGGTCCGGTACGGGGGCAACACTGAGGGTTGCGATCCATTGCCGGACACGGAAAAAGACAAAAAAATAATAATAATAAAAAAAAAGAAGTAGGAGGTATCGGGCCAGCCCGTGGCTCACTCGGGAGAGTGCGGTGCTGATAACACCAAGGCCTCGGGTTCGGATCCCATATAGGGATGGCCGGTTAGCTCACTGGGTGAGCATGGTGCTGACAACACCAAGTCAAGGGTTAAGATCCCCTTACCAGTCATCTTTAAAAAAAAAACAATTTATTAAATAAACAAAATAAAAGCAGGAATCAGCATCAATAAAATCAAAATGCTACTATATCATTATCTAGAGCAATTTATACATTGACTGCATATAATATTTGACTCTGAGCTTACTGAAACTTCAAACAAAAGAAAAAAACATGAAGAAAAGAAAAGAACTTGATAAATTAGAGTTTACAAGTCTAACAAGTCAGGGTCAGAGTATTTCTGGCAGAGGGAACTTCATAAATGATAGGACATTGCTTTTTAAGATAATGAACACTAATTTAGGATGGTTAGAGCTTTGATTTTGGGAACAGAGAAAGGAATTTAAAAGGTAGTCTGGGACCAAATTATCTCAAGGGCAGAGGTGAACAACCAAATGCCAGGATTAGGCTTCTACTTCCATACCACAGAGCAGAAAATAGAAGAGGCAGACTTAGAGGAGAAATAAATCCTTCTCAGTCATATCAATTCTTTCTCAAATGAGGTCATGGAGATGAGGTTTTCCCTTAGCCTCTGAATACTCCAGGACTGGTCTCCTCAACAGCCCTTCCCTGCCTCTCAGTCACTTACATCAGAAAACACACAGCTAGCAGGGCGTCTGTGCACTTTTAGCTGGGGGACACCTTTCCATCAACATTCAATGGGTCTTAGTCTGGAAGACAGTCCCTTCTCTCCCTAATTTTCTATCCTTAAGAAAGTTCCTTAATTATTCTAGGATGTGCCAACATGGTCAGAAATGACACAATATCTCCAGTACATTAACTATCCCAGAACATAATCCCTTTATTTTTTCCCTCCTTCCATCAACATTAGTACTCATTTGACCCCCATACTACCCCACCCCAAGGCAGGATTCATACTTGGACATTTTCTACTTTATTTACAGAACATGCTGAAGTCAATAGTTCATCCGGATTCCATGCTTATATAAAAAATAACTTCTACCACGATTATCTTTTTTAATGCTCTACCTCAACCCTTTGATATATGTAGAGGGAGAGGTTAGGCTGCGCTTTCCCAGACACTGGCTGGCTGAGCAACCTCTGTTAAAAACCCGTATTTATTTCAATCATGAGTTCAAGAAAAGATTATTAATCCTTTATGAGCACAAGGAGATTTATTAATCAGCAATTGTGTATTGAGTGCCTATTTTTACTTGGATCATAGGTTCTAAATGTGGAAGAAATAGATGATCAATAAACAAGTGAACAAATGCATTGGATAAATTCATACCTACTGTGAAGAAAATAAATCAAGTTGATATGTTATAGTGATGGGTGTGTGTGGTGGTGGCTACTGTTGATGGACAAGGTAGTACTCCTTGAGGAAGTGACAATTGAATTGAGATTCAAATGACAAGAAATTGCCAGCCACATGAAGCCATAGAAGGAAAGTGTTCTGGGCAGAGGGAACGGCTACTACAAACACCTTAGATAGGAATGGGCTGGTTTGTTTGAGAAACAGAAAGAAGGCCAGTGTGCAACAGCATATTGAGCATGAAGGAGTTGAAAAATCAGAATAGATGTCACCCCACTTAACCAAATAAAAAGGTGGGAGGAAATGAGTATACCCTTCTGAAATTCCTAAGAGGAAAAATGGACCTCAGAATACTTTGTTTCTCTCTTGTCTACTACAGAATACAGATTGAGTTCACTTGCAAGCACAGCCTGAGACAAGGAATTGAGTGAAGTTAGTTTATTTGGAAGGTGGTCACAGGAGGGGCTGAGGACAGAGTAAAATAGAGAAGGAGTAAAGATCATATAAGAGTCATTATCTAGGTTGTTGCTATGGGCAATAGGGGCTCCTGTCAGCTAGGTCCTCCTGAGAAACTATAGAATCAGGGCTTCCTAGAGTGGTCCATCCCAAGGACGGGGGGCTGGATCATCACCCACTCCCATCCCAGTCTCCGGCAAAATGGCGCCAATGCGGGGCTCGAATTAGGAAAGAAGCTCATGCATGGGACGGAGTCTCTTCTCGAGCAGGTTTCCCCAATTGGTTTAATTGTGGTTTTAAAAATAAAACTGTTGTATTTTATTATAACAGTTATACTTAAAAGTCCTCATCACATACCTCGGATCTGCAATAAAGACTACACAACGAGAACTCCTCGCCTTCAAATTACAAAATAAAAAAGGGGGAGCGGGCGTGGTCCACACCATGGCAGGATCCTAAAGGAGTCAGCTTGGGCTGCCCTCTCCAAGTTGGCAAGGCCGCAGCTACGAGCACTTGCTACAACCACAAGGGTTCCTGCCTCGGCTTCGTGGCTATTGCGTTCTCTTTTGATATTTTGGTTAAGGTGGCAGTTCTCTGAATTCCTAAAAGATTATAAAAATAACACAAATAATTATACGGTCATTGAACTAAACATTCCCATAGAGGATCCGAGTAAATTGGACAATTCAAAATTATCCCCTTATGATAAATTGACCACACCAACATATGTTCCAAAAGCACCGCTCATGACTAAATATGAGCTGCAGTCTAATATAAGTTGGCAAACATCATTTACTAGAGGTTCTATTAATGGCAAGAGAATGGTTGGCATTAATGAGAAATTATATGATTGGGACAAATTAAGTATATGGGAATGAAACTGTAGAACCCCCTTTACTTGGTGGTATCCAGTTTTAAATAAATCATTAAGAATTAAGAATTAGATATTGGGATAGAAATATATGCTGTAAAATTATTAAACCTGCAAAATTAGACCTAAGAGGCAAATGTCACTGGTTTTGTGAGGGATGGTGCTGTGCGCAAGGACACTTTAACATTTAGATCAAGATTATAGGGCCACAGCGAATGCATAACCTCAAGATGTGCATGATAATGCTGCTCAAATATCCACTGTTCTTTTTCCATATGAACAGTAGGTTCATTCCATTAGAACATAAGATCATTACACCCCCATTAGAATTTAAATGTTAGCATTGTTCCTTTTAGCAAATTTGTACTTAACATTTAGCAATAGACATAGGTCATATGATAGTACTATCTATCACTTTGTAACTGCAATAGTCCCACCCTGTTAATAGGGTAGATATTAACCACAGCTTGCCAACCGGAAAAGGTCACAGGTTAACTTCAGGACAATGAGAAGATGGTCCCAATCTGATAGATAACCTGATACCAAAAGGAGGAAGCACGAGCTAATCACCTGAGACGTGCAAACGAAGGGAAAAAAAAGCTGGCTTCCCCTGTCCTTTTTAAATTATTAATTCAAGCTTGCTGATGTAATAAAAGTGATACCCCAAAATCCCCTGCAGAGAAAAATCTAAATAAAAGGCATTGTCTCATGCTCTACTGTGCTCCAGCTGCAACATGCTGACAGCCGGCAGAGAGAGAACGTGCATATTGATGCATTGAGGTCTCTGTCTGTGTTTGTTATTTTCGCCGACCCTCCCTCTCCCTTTTCGGGTACCCACAACTCGACTGGAGCTGGTCTCCGGCACATCCCCCTTTGGATGACGTTGCCCTGGACTGCACTTGTCTATGGGTCTAGCAGACTCCTGCAGCACTGGAGAATGTCCTGGGGCAGAATGCACAAGATGAAATGTGCGTTCACGGGCACTGACAGTGCTAGGTGCATCTGAGCTCACAAGGAACTGTCCACCACACCCGTGTCTGAAAGCAGAGATGGTTGGAGGGGATATAATGCAGGACCCCAGAGGGCCTGCTACAGGCCCTTGCCATGATTTTTAAAATGTTCTCATCAGAAGCCATTATTCACCACATAACTTCCATGGGTGTTTATTTATGTCACTTCCACTAGCTGAAATTCAGATGTGAAATTCCTGGTTGGCAGAGAAGGGGAAATGTACTTCCACCAAACCTAGAGAGAGAAACACAAGGGAAGAAACAGAAAAGTGCTGTAATGGGCTTCCCTGTGACTCAGAAAAAGCACAGACACAAATAATTTGAAGTTTCAAGTACTTGCATAAGTTTCAGGTAATTTTTCTGTTTAAACTCAGAAATTGGATTTCAGTTTTGCCTTGATATTTCTCAAGAGTAGGTTTCAAGGATCTTGTCTGTAAGTTCTCTATGTCTGAGGCCAAAGAATGCTTCTTTCCTTTGTTTAAAAGACTTCCAGAGTTTTCTTTCTTTTTTTTTTTTTTAAAGATGACCGGTAAGGGGATCTTAACCCTTGACTTGGTGTTGTCAGCACCACGCTCACCCAGTGAGCTTCATTTTTTATTTTTATTTTTTTTGTGGCTGGCTGGTAAAGGGATCCAAACCCATGACCTTGAGGTTATAAGGCTGTGCTCTAAGCAACTGAGCTAACCGACTAGCCCTCCGGAGTTTTTATTTTTATTTATTTATTTTAATTATTATTTTTTTTTACATTCTATGATGTTGTTGCAGAGCACTTGGTGGGAGAGGGAGAAGGGAAAGGGGAAAGAAATAGGATAGGAGAATGAGGAAGGAGGAGGGGTGGTGTTGAGGCCTGTGGCACCCCCGTCATTCCTGTATGGGAGACCAGGGGGCTTCCAGCGGTGACTTGGTCATCACTGGGCTGGGTCCAGAAGTCAGAGGCGTGTGGCTGAAGCCCTCACCCCTGCAACCACCCCAGCTCAGGAGCCTGGGGTGCTCCCTGTGGTGGCTCAGTGGTCATCACTGGTCTGGTTGCAGATGTCGGTGGGGTGTGGCTGAGGCCTTCAGACCCCACCCTCTGTACTGGTTGTGGGTGTCAGAGGTATGGCTGAGGTCTGCAGTCCTCCCTCCTCCCTAGCTTGGTAGCCCAGGGGACTTCCAGTCCTTCTAGATTTTACAGGTGTTCTTTGGTGAAATGAGACCTTTACTAGTTAATATCAAACTTTGCCTCTGGTTCTGGGTACTTCATTTTTTCTTTCAGTTCTGTGTTAGATTATTCGCTGTTCCCACCACTTAAACTCTGTGCTGGAACTAATTTGTTGTCCTTTGCTTACTTTTAAAATGGGTGAGCTTCCTGTGGGGACCTGTACTAGAGCTCTATGGTTGAGCCAAATTGCTACTTTGCTGCTGATTCCCTGGGGAAGGCTTTTTGTGCAGCTCAGGTTTTAATGGTTGACTTTATAGGTACTTCCGGCTCTCGAGAGATCCAGTACACCTGGGTTGCGTAGAAACTCTGGTTCGGGCCTGAGTCTTTTCATCAAACTGCACCCCATGCAATTCTATATTACTGACCAGTCTCCTCTGAATGGTACTACGATGATTAGGGGGCAGATCAGCTGTCCTCGTTGTGTCCCAGTGTTCTCCTGGTGGGCCCATCTCCCCCAGCGCCCATGGTCCAAACACTTCCCATGGGACAGGTCATGCTCCAGTCCCTTGCGATGACTCACAGGCCTCTGAGTGGCTCCTTTTATCAGCTGTTGTGGCTCCTTACTCCTACGTGGGTCCACGGGAACCCTATTAGTGGTCTTGCTGGCCTGAGGACCACCGGGGTCCTCCTCTCCCCTGCTGCTTCTAAGCAACTCCATCCGAAGGGCACAGCTGTAGCTTTTGCCAGCTCTTGCTCTGTGTGCTCGGCAGCTCTAGCCTTGAAGCAGCTGGGCTCAAAAAAGTCAGAGTGGTTTTTCTTTCTCTCATCGTGACTTCTTCTGCCTTCATGCACTTCGTAGGTCTCTCCTCCTCTTCCCCTGAGCTCTAGTGGCCCCAGCTTGAGTGACACTGGGGACCATCTATTCTGCCATCTTGACCAGAAGTCTCCCTCCAGAGTTTCCAATTGCTACTCTTAGGGGTGGGGAGAAACAGCCATGATTTGTTTTTTCAAATAAGGTACCTATTGAATTCACATATGATGTATGGGACTTTGATTTAATTTTCCTGTTGGGTATTAAGCATTCTATGCTGTTGGGTAGTGGACATACTAACTTCCCATCATTGCCTAATACCTTAACGTGTGCTCCATGTACTTTCCCAAAATATTTTGCCAGTACAATAGCCAACAACTTAGACAGTATGATAAGATAAATTGGAACAATGAACATTTTCCTTTTACTGATTGTATCATAAGTAATTTGGAGGGAAGCCAAAAAGACAAGAGAAAATGTGGTGGACTCATCACAGGCCGTTTTGACTGGTTTGCATGATGGAGTGGGCCCAACTGGGGGTCTGTTAACCCCCTGGGGTCACTCTCTTGATTATCTCATGACCCATTGTGACTGATTGTTACGATGGAAATTATACTAGTTCTCTCCACGGGGGGGGGGGGGGGGGGGGGGTTTTTTTTTTGGGGGGGGGG
>NW_007728088.1:180822-199547 GCF_000696425.1 Galeopterus variegatus | reverse complement strand
CTGTTTTTTTTTTTTTCTTTCGTCTTTTTGTGGGTGTGTTTATGGAGGGATTTTTTTCTGGTTCCGGCGGGGGGGGGGGGGGGGGGTGAGGGGCTTTTTTTTTTGTCCTTTTTGAGACCGGCCCACCACGCTCAGCCAGTGAGCGCACCGGCCATCCCTATATAGGATCCAAACCCACGCGGGGGGGGGGGGGGGGGAGCACTGTTGCACTCCCAGCGCCGCACTCTCCCAAGTGCACCGCGGGCTCAGCCCCTGGGGGGCATTTTCAAAATATGAGTAGAATGTATAAAATTATGTTGCAAGATGTGCTCTTTCCTAATTGGGGAATGATCCAAAGTCATAAGGTTGATATCTAATTTCAGAGAGGGCATGTCCTTTATGAAGAAACCAGCCCCTTTAAAGACAGTTGTTATGGGCCGGCCCATGGCTCACTCGGGAGAGTGTGGTGCTGATAACGCCAAGGCCCCGGGTTTGGATCCCATATAGGGATGGCCGATTAGCTCACTGGCTGAGTGTGGTGCTGACAACACCAAGTCAAGGGTTAAGATCCCCTTACCGGTCATCTTTATAAGAAAAAAAAAAAAAGAAAAGGAGAGTGTGGTGCTGATAAGGACAGTTGTTAGTGGAGAAGAAAGGTATTATGTATTGTCAGGATGTAAAAGGGATTTCTGTTGCCAGCTGTAACATGGGAGCCCCAAATCTGAAAGGGCACTTGCGTAGTGTTTACCTATTCTGAAGAAATCACCCAGAGGTCCAGCAGGTAAAGACACTGGTTTGTTACACCCACGAGAGGCCCTGAGGGCAGCCAGTCAGTAAGAAGTCTGCACCAGCACAGAGCGCACACAGCAGTTATATAGTTAATAGATCAAAGTAAGAATATAAATCATTTTCACATGCAAGCTCTCAACCAGCTAATGTAAATCATTTTCACATACTTAGTGTTCTGCTTCTTCCATCATCCTATTTATCAAAAGGGGACGTGACTTTCCTTAGATAACCACGTGGCCAGGAACAATCCACCCAGGAAGCAGGCAGGGGAACTCTGGTATGCAAGGGAGGGGGGAATAGGGCTACGTCCAGAATCTACCCTATTCCATCCTCGCAATCTTCGTGTCACATTAATTTTCTGTGTATCCCCTAGGGTGTAGTAATGTGTTGCACATTGCATCCACAAATACTATACACCCACAGCCACATCCATTCAGTCTAATTTACTGATTGCATTGTCCATGGCAGGCCCAATGTGCAGATACTGGGAACTCTGAATGGACCCTGCAGGCTGATCTATTATGTACTTGGGCCAGGGTCGTAGCCCATTGTAGATAGGTGTTCCCCATGGTCATACTAGGGATGATAAGAAAAATGTTTAACAGGTACTAAAAACAGTAGGTCATATTTATCAGGTATCACATAAGCAACAGTTTTATCCTGAGATAATATAGTAACACTGAGGCGAGGCTTCCCCAGCTTAGCATACCAAGCTCCATCAGGCCCAGGGGCTATCTTATCTATGAGAGGAGCAGGGAGGACCCGAGAACTCCATAGAGAAACAATAGTCCCTTTCTGTATAATCTGGTCTATGGGGTTGTAATAACAGGGAGCACCTGTGAGGTTCAGTTTGAATTTCCCAGGGCCAAAGGAGTGGATTCACTCCATGTACTATATCTTGAGGGGCTGGCAACCACAAGGTGTTTTCACTTCCCCACTGAGGTCTTAGTAAAATCTCTATAGTCTTAATTTTTAGTCTTATAGCCGCTGTCCAAGGCTGCATCAATGTGTCCAGCAGGGAGGGGCATCCAGATCTGAGCCTCTCATTCAATGTTCTTAGGGATTCTGCTAACCTCGTTGTCCACCCCTGCAGAGTGTGCTGTTCCATCTTCAAGGCCTCCTTAAGCATTTCGTTGTATCTTTTGATGAGGCCTACTGCAGGTGGATTATAGGGAAAACTTCCAAGTGATGTTATGGGCATCAGCCCATGGTTGTATCTGTCATCCAGTGAAATGAGTGCCTTGATCACTCTCAGTGACTGCAGGTGTCCCACAGGTGGCCATGAGCTGCACCAGTCCTCTAATCGTAGTTCTTTGGGTGGCCTGTTTGCTGGGGTAAGCTTGCAGAATACCTGTACAGGTGTCTGCACAGATTAATATGGAACGAGACCCCTCTGATAAGAGAAGTGGCCCTATATAGTCTATTTGCCAATGATTTAGGGGTGCATCTCCCCTATGCACCTGTCCCATCTCTTGAGGAAGGTTACACAGATATCATTCTGCACAGACAGGACAGTTCTGACAGGTAATCACAATATCAGCACACTGGATCAGAAGCCACCAGGCTTTGGCCACTTCCCATAGTGTCTTTTGTCCAGTGTGTTTCCTTTTCTTATGTAACCAGGCAGCCACATCTTCAGCAGGGGCTTCCTCCAGCCATCTCATATGGGCCAGGGCATCAGTCTCTTCATTGCCCGGACTGCCTAGCTTGTGCCCAGACACACGGTACACAGCCACTGATTTATGTTGGCTGACAGCATACATATCTTGCCACAGGTCTTGACCCCACAGGGGCTTATTCATGATTAACCAGTCCTGTTTTGTCCATTGGGCAGCCACAGCATGAGACCCTTAAAAACTGCCCAACTGTCAGTATAGATGATTACTGGGCCTTTCTCTTTAGCTGTCACCATCCATACTACTCACAGTTCAGCCCATTGGCTACTTTGCCCAGTGCCATTATCCATCCAGCAATCGGTAATGCAGTCCTTACTGTCATGGCTGCTTGTCTGGTGACTGGTTCTGTGGTTAGCAATGCTTGATAGTGTTTACTTGTTGTTCTATGGGGCTATATCAGGCCTCTGCTCCTTTCCTTGTCTAGGACCAAAACCCCATGGGACGCCAGCTTTCCCCTGTCATTGTTATAACCCCCAAGCATAGACCTTCTGGGAAATATTTACATCCAATTCACAGGGTAGTGCTGGATTTAGAACTCCCTATGCATGCACTCCTCTACTGCTGCTTTTGCAGAACTGAGAGCAGCTTGGCACTCAGAAGTCCCATCCCATTGTGCTCCATTTTTTTACTAGCTTGTATAGGGGCCTCATTAGCTAAATGGGAAATGAACACCCTCCAGTATCCTGACAATCCTAGAAATTCCTGTAATTGTTTAACAGTAGTCGGCACAGGGTATGCCTGAATCTGGTCTATTACTGTGGACAGCATTACTTTTGTCTTACCAGGCCAGATAGCATCCAAGAATTTCACAGATAACCCAGGTCCCTGGACCTTGGTTTGGTTTATAACCCATCCTCTTTTGTAGGTGAGCAATAAGAGATGGTGTGGCCTCTTCCAAATTGGCAAGAGAATAAGAGGTTAACATAATATCATCAATCTAATGGAATAGTCTCACTGATGGAGGTGCTGTCCATTTTTCCAAATCTTCAGTGACCATTCCATAACAGATGGTAGACTATGCAGGTAGCCCAACAGCAATACCATGAATGTCCAGTGGCGTCCTTCCACGTGAAGGTGACTATCTGGATGGATATCAATACTAAAGAAAGCATTAGCCAAATCTGAAACAGCATAGCTCAACATGGGGCCTCCAGTTGACAGAGCCCACATTTCCTCTGTCCAAGGAAGCACAAAATCTTTCTTGTCTCCCTCTGGAGGAGCACTTGGTTCCTCCTGAAGTGCACTGAAGAGGTCTCCCATAAAGGGCGGCTTCATGAAGTCCTTCATCTGCAGCTCTGCCTGCCCTCCCCCTGGAAGAGACCATTCCCTTATCAGATGCACCTCCAGCCGTTTTTCAAGCAGGTGCTGGAATCATTTCTCTTTGGGCAGCTGTTGCCACAATTAGAGCAATGTTTCATTCCGCTGCTTATCTATTTTTGTGGATCGACCCCTGCCTTAGTTAGGACCACCCGCAGCTGTTTTCTAGTAATCTTAACTGGCTCCTCTCACTTTCCTTTTCTCCTCTTTTCCCTTTTGGTGTTGCTTCCTTCACTTTGTGGATCCCTTTCTTCTCTTGTATAATTTTTAAACAAGCCTTTCTCTCTAGCCTTGACTCTTCTTTCAACCTGTGTCCTCGGCTCCACGACTCAATTTCCTTCTTGGTCACTAACCTAAGCCCCGAGAGGAGCAACCATTGCCACCGCAGCAGCAACAGCCTTGTATTCCTTTTCCTTCTGAATACCTCCTCTTTCCTCGACTGCCTCCAATGCCTCCAGCAGTCCTGCTGGCATCTTCAGGGCATCCTCGTATTCCTGCGGCAGTCCTCAGCTATCTACCAAGCTGGCGACATTGGAGCACACTGAACCAGTGACCCACCCAGGTATTTCCTCCTGCAACATTCCTTTTGTCCACCAGCTGTTTACCAGGCTGGTGACATTGGACCACATTGAACAAGTGGCCCACCCAAGTATTTCCCCCTGTGATATTCTTCTCATCCCCTCTGTCTCTCCTGCAGCCACTTCAGTGGGGAGTTTCTCTGGAATATGCTTCTTACTATGCCAATTATAATGCAGGAGCCTCACATCTGAGAGGGCTTTCGTAGAGTGTTTACCTGTTCCGAAGAAATCACCCGGAGGTCCAGCAGGTAGAGACACTGGTTTATTAGACTTCTGGGAGGCACCGATGGCGGCCAGTCAGTAAGAAGTCTGCACTGCCACAGGGTGCACACAGCAATTATATAGTTAACAGATCAAAGTAAGAATGTAAGTAATTTTTGGTTTTCCTGTGCAGGCCCTCAAATAGCTACTGTAAATCATTTTCACATGGTGTCCTGCTTTTTCCAGTATTCTGTTTATCTAAAGGGGACACGCCTTTTCTTGGATAACCACTTTGGCCGGGGCAATCCCCCCAGGGAGGAGGGAGAGGTATGCTGGTATGCAAGGGAGTGGGGACTAGGGCTATGTCCGGCATCTGCCCTACACTAGCCCTCAGTGAGCTATAGAGATTCAGGGGTTGTCTGGGCTCACGATGAACTTTTTATATAGAATTGGCAGAGGGTAGACTAGGGGTTATCAGGATGTAAGGGAGAAGAGAGGTCTACCAGGAAGAAAGGCTGTGATCTTATAAGTGAAAAGGACATATGAAAAAACTTTTACTCAGGTGTAACAGTATTGAAAAATAGGGAGGAAAAGGGCCAGCCCGTGGCTCACTTGGGAGAGTGTGGTGCTGATAACACCAAGTCAAGGGTTAAGATCCCAAAGGGCCAGCCCGTGGCTCACTTGGGAGAGTGTGGTGCTGATAACACCAAGTCAAGGGTTAAGATCCCCTTACCGGTCATCTTTAAAAAAAAATAATAAATAAAACCTAGGGAGGATATATGGAAACCCAAAAGATTTAACAAAGAAGTCAAGCAATGATCTCAGAAGTAGCTTGGTCTCCCCCAGAGAAAGCCAAAGTTCAGGAAAATGTTGAAAGGTACCCTGTGAAAAAAGCAAATAAAGAGGACTAGGGTGAGGGGAGGGAGGCGCCAAGTGTGCGCAATTTAAGGAGGAAAGCGCTCACTCTCAGGGTCCTGCAAGGACAGGTGTGTATCAAATATAACATTCCTACAATTCAATCTTTTTATTTTTTCTGACACATGGATAAAAATTTATTTATATACCAAAGGGAAAATCAATATTCACTTAATCAATATTCACTTAAGGCTGCTGAGTCCATATTTCCAAGAGTGAAGGTGTTTAATTTACTATACACCTTTAAAAGGCTTCAAATAGGGGCCGGCCCGTGGCTCACTCGGGAGAGTGTGGTGATGATAACACCAAGGCGACAGGTTCGGATCCCATATAGGGATGGCCGGTTCGCTCACTGGGTGAGCGTGGTGCTGACAATACCAAGTCAAGGGTTAAGATCCCCTTACCAGTCATCTTTTAAAAAAAAATAAAATAAATAAATAAATAAATAAATAAAAGGCTTCAAATAAAATATAGCTATGAATATACATAAAGAATTCAGATGGGCCAGCCCGGTGGCGCACTGGAGAGTGTGCCATTTGGGAGTGCAGCGGCGCTCCCGCCGAGGGTTCAGATCCCATGTGGAGACCGGTTCCCGCTCACTGGCTGAGCGCGGTGCAGGTGCAACACTGAGGGTTGCGATCCCGTTGCCGGTCCCCGGTACGGGCGCGACACTGAGGGTTGCGATCCTGTTACCGGTCAGTAAAAAAGACAAAAAGGAGAAAAAAAAAAAGAATTCAGATTATACAACCCTTTGGGTAATTAATGGTCATAATAATATAGGAAGTATAATTTAAAAAAAGCAGACTTCTAGGAGTCCTAACTGTAGTTTACTTGAGAGTATGGATAATCAGTACCAACTTTATTTACCAAGTTGTAAGAGGCAATTGTAAACAAACAGGATCAATCTGTGTAACTTTAAAAAATTAATCTGAAGTTGCTATAAGCCGTATAAAATTGATATTATTCTTCCAGTTCTCCCAAAAGCTCTATAAAATCAGTGACATACCATTTGACGTTGTCCTTTATTTGTTGCCTGATCACGTTTCCTCCAGATCCAATGAAAACATCAGCAGGAGGACAGCCTCTCATGCTGGTAGCTCCATCGCCAATCGTGACTATTTTCCTAAAATGAAAATTTTCATTTAAAAGTTTAATAACTTTTCTTTTCCCACAAGACTTGGCTGTTGGCTGTGTCTCATCAAAACCTATATATTCAAGGGCTGGCCCGTGGCTCACTTGGGAGAGCGTGGCGCTGACAACACCTAGTCATGGGTTAAAATCCCCTTACTGGTCATCTTAAAAAAAAAAAACCCTACATATTCACCATTAAAGCAGAATTTCAGCCTACTGACAAATATATTGATTGCTGGGATATTGAGCTTTGAAGCTACACGCTCTACAGTGTTCCTAAAGCCACCAGACATGGGGAAAACCTGAACATTTTGCTCTTATAGGTGATTACCAGTTCCTTTATGCTGGGGGTCAGGTCTGGGGGGTGCTCTGCTATTAGCTTTTGCACCTGCTCCCTGAAGGCTGGATCAGCACTTAATGCTCAGTGAAAGCAGCTTTGAAGGGCAACCCCCGCCCATTGCTTGCCGAGTCAGTCCTGACACGGCATACTCAACTCTACAGAGTCTGGCCAGCTCATCAATGCCCTCTTCTCTGACGACTGTGTTATCAACATCAAAACACACTGCATCAGCTGAGCAGAAAAGTTACCTCAACTCTGAATGGGAGACCATCCTTGGAAGAATTTTCTTCGTTTCTGACCTTGAGTCCCTAAGAGTCCATATTACCTAAGGCAGAAAATGATCTTGCTAATTTAAGGCAAGCTTAATAAAATTTACTTATATCTCAATTTGTGCTTAAAATATATTATGTTTAAGTTTGTTTCTACTTGGTCCTTCTTCCATTTGGAGTTTATACTCCTGGGTGGGGTAAATGCTACCATAGTGGTTGTGGGCATGAGGAGAGATTATCAAATTCTCAGTCTCTGCCTGTCTAGTTCTCTGCTGACTGATTTTATCTACTTTCTTAATATGTATACATATTCTTTGCTTGAACTTACAAACCAAAATTTACAAACTTTCATTCCTGACATTCCACAGTGATATCCCCACCTTCCATTCCTGTTTTCCCAAAGCAATGGGATATTCAGAACTAATTCCAGGTTGTGGAAAAATCTCTTCTGGAAGAAATGAAAAACAAATTGATGATGACCTAGACAGTGAGGAAATACAGATTAATATTAGGAATACATTCCACACACAAAGAAAGGCACATGCTACGTGCAACACACTTAGGGTATTTATGGAGCTGGAGGTCTGAGGTAAACCACAGACACTGAAATCCACTAAATGGGAACCAGACAGCACCATACATGGCAGCACCACAAGTCATGTGTGAAAATAGTTGGGTGCTGGGCTGACAGTGGAAAGCTAGTTTCCTTAGAACCACTAAGGAGGTGTTGGGCTAAGAGGAGGATTTTCAGACTTCAAGCTCATTGATGTCATATCTTATATAGAAGAACCCCACAAGGTAAGAATTGGGAGAGCGTATTATGAAAATATTTCTAAGTGCCTATATTAGTATCCTAGGCTCTGTAGCAAATTATCACAAAGTGGGTGTCTTTAAACAACAGAAACTTGTTTCTCTCACAGTTCTGGAGGCTAGAGGTCCAAAATTAAGGTATTGACAGGGCCATGCTCTCTCTGAAGATTCTAGGAAAGGATCCTTCCTTTTTTTTTTTTTTTTTTTGGCTTAAATAATGAACATTTATTTCCCACAGTTTTGGAGGCTGGGAAACCAAGATCAAGGTGCCAGCAGATCTGGTGTCTGGTGAGGGCATTCTTCCCGGTTTGCAGACAGTGATCTTCTCATTGTTTCCTAATTTGGCAGAATGCTGAGAGTGGGAAGATCCTCCTTGACTCTTCCTAGCTTCTAGTGGTTGCTGGCAATCCTTAGCATTCCTTGTTTTGTAGACACATGACTCCAATCTTTGCCTCCATCATTACATGGTATTCTTTCTGTGTGTCTGTGTCTCTGTGTACAAATTTCCTCTTCTTATGATGACAACAGTCAATGGATTAGAGCCTATCCTAATCCAGTATGACCTCATCTTGACTTGATTACTTCTACAAAGACAGTGTTCCTAAGTAAGGTCATATTCTGAAATAGTGGAGGTTAAGACTTCAACATATCTTTTGGGGAGACAATTCAACCTTAACAGTCCCTGAAAATAGAGAAAATGTATAGGTAGTTTGGTGCTAGCATTTTTTAAAAGTCAGCTTCATAAAGACACAATTTATATGCTATAAAATGTACCCCTTTTAGGGCCAGCCCGTGGCTCACTTGGGAGAGCATGGTGCTGATCACACCAAGTCAAGGGTTAAGTATCCCCTTACCAGTCATGTTTTTAAAAAATAAAAAAAATAAAGTGTACCCCTTTTAAGTGCACAGTTCAATGTATTTTAACAAATGTGTACATTTGGGCTGACAGGTTAGTTCACCTGGTATATATATATATATATATATATATATATATATGGTTATATGGGTGTGTGTGTTATATAAAACATTACCAGCTTTAAAAAGTTCCCTCATATGCAGTCAGTGCCCTCACCCCCAACCCCAGGGGGGTTGATTGATCTGTTTTCTGTCACTATATCCTATATTTGCCTTTTCTATAGTTCTGTATAAATGCAAGCATACAATATGTAGCTTTTTGTGTCTGGCTTCTTTAACTTATTGTAATAATTTTGAAATTCTCCCATGTTGTTGCATGTATCAGTAGTTTGCTGCATTTAATTTCTGAGTAGTATTTCATTGTATGGATATATCACAATTTGTTTATTCATTTGGACATTTGGGTTATTTTCAGGTTTGGCTATTTTGAATAAAGCTGCTGTGAATATCCTGATGATGTCTTTCAAAGAATAGAAGGTTTTTTTGTTTTTTTTTTTCGTGACTGGTAAAGGATCGCAACCCTCGGTGTCGTGCCCGTACTGCGACCAGCAACGGGATCGCAACCCTCGGTGTTGCGCCCGCACCGTGCTCAACCAGTGAGCGGACCGATCTCTATATGGGATCTGAACCCTTGGCGGGAGCGCCGCACTCTACCGAGTGCGCCACCGGGCCGGCCCAAAGAGTAGAAGTTTTTAATTTCGCAAAGTCCTATTTATCATTTTTCTTTATGGTTCATCTTTTTGTGTCCTCTCTAAGAACTTTATTTACTACATGGACATGAAAGTTTTGTTCATGTATATGCATATATTGAAACAAAATACTGTACCCCACAAATATGTACAAGTAAGTATTAAATTTTTTTAGTAAAAAAATAAAAGTTGTGCTAACTTTTTGAACAATGAATTGGTGAGAGAGAAACTTTTCAGCCAGTCCAGGAATGCAAATGATAAGGGGACTTCACCTAGAAAACAGGAAATAAAGCTCTTACTGTGGAGCAGGATGCAGCAGCGGCAGCCGCCACTGGGGCACACACAGCAGCAAAGGGCTGCAGAACAGCAGAGATGAAACTGGGGGGCATACGAAACTCTAAACTCTGCTTGGAGAGCTATAATCCACTGTAACTATGTGGAATCATACTCTAAATGAAAGTGGAGACCATATCCCAAGACTCTCTTCAGCATTGGTGTCCTAGGGATACAGAAATCAAAGATGAAATGGAAATTCAGAGGTTTTAAGTATATGCGGTGAACACTAAAGGAAAGCAGGGAGATGTGAACCATTTGTCACTGTTTTGGGCTGTCCAGCATCAATCTTTCTTCTTTGGGAGTATCCCTCACTTTGTATATTCTTGGAGGAAAGATATTTGGACTCGTAAAATCAATGCAATACTGGCAAATCAGGCTCAGAAAATGAACAGAGGCCGAGACAATGCAGGCCCAAGAAGCAGGAATCACCACAGCTATCTTTATCAAGAGGTATTTACTGTTGCTGCTGTAACATCAAGAGGGACTGTGCCACTGCAGTCCCTCTTGTGATCGAATCATCTTTTCTTTACTCACTCCACATTCAAATTCCTAAGTAGGAGCATCTCTTTGGTTTTGTGTTCGGGCTGCTGGGAAGGAAAGAGAGGAAGGGAGATTTGCTTCTTTGTTTTCTGCAGAGGGAGGTGATCTACTGGCTTTTACCATGAAAGAGGTTGGATAATGGAGAGCCAAAAGAAAAGAGAGAGAAAAAAAAAGCCTATTAGTATAGACCTTAGGAATAGCCATTGCCCATTGCCTTTTTTTTTTTTTTTTTTTTTTTCCGTTTTGTCTTTTTTCGTGTCCGGCAACGGATCGCAACCCTCAGTGTCGTGCCCTTACCGCACCGGGACCGGCAACGGGATCGCAAACCTCGGTGTTGCGCCCGCACCGCGCTCAGCCAGTGAGCGGGAACCGGTCTGTATGTGGGATCCGAACCCTCGGCGGGAGCGCCACCGCACTCTCAAGCGGCGCACTGTAGCAGTGCGCCACCAGGCCAGCCCACCCATTGCCTTTTTATTATATTTTTTTGCAAAGAGACAAAAGTAACTCAGGTGCTGTTGTCTAGGAGAAGTGGAAGTTTATGGATGGGGTAAATCATTCTTCTCAGGCCGTGAGAAGCTTACTTCTTATTGTAGACCTTCTCCCAATTGAGTTTTTATTTCATGGGTGGTGTGCTCTAAGTATTTGAAATGGAGTGATAAGACTCACAGTAAATCTAAAACAAGGAAGTTCTTTCTCTTTGTCTCTATCCTCTCATCCCAACAATATAATTCCTGCTATGGTCAATAATTGGTACCTAGCCTGTGGATTTAGGTTGCTACTCCATTACAGAAAATCACTAGTGCTTGGGAAATAAAATTTTGTAGACAAGGAAATTATGCTGGAACATTTTCATAGATCTTCTATTGGGTTAGAACATCCTAAGAGGAGCTGGAGAAACCATGATGGGTCTAGTAGAGGATGGTTAGAGCTGTGGTTGTCAAAGAAAGAACCCAGACAATAATCTGGCACCTGATTGAGACCTCCAGCCAGAGCCCTGAAAAAGAACTGGGAAAGGGAAATTTGGGGGATTTTAGTGCTTCTTTGAAAATTAAAGAGGGGAGATTCATTTTGGGAACATCAGTTTCTTTTAAAACATAAAACATAAAGGAAAGGAATCAACTGTTAAATTTTAAATGTTGTGACTTTAAAAAGTAACTGGCAGAGTATTATTTGGGTGGTGTCATCTAATAAAGTACGTTTGAAAATGTACCTTAGGGGCCGGCCCGTGGCTCACTCGGGAGAGTGTGGTGCTGATAACACCAAGGCCACGGGTTCGGATCCCATATGGGGATGGCTGGTTTGCTCACTGGGTGAGCGTGGTGCTGACAACACCAAGTCAAGGGTTAAGATCCCCTTACCGGTCATCTTTAAAAAAAAAAAAAAGAAAGAAAATGTACCTTAGTAAATAAGCTGTGACTTCTCATGTAGTGTATAATGTGACTGTTGGATAGAAAGTGAATGTTCTGTCTTGAACCATTTCAAAGGCTTTAGAGGTCAGTATCAAAGAGGCATTCATGAAAGCCTTGAGGAGCTAGACTGCTTGTCTTATTTGCCCCAGGCCAGGGTCTGGGAGGCTGGCCCAGAATGTGTGGGCAGGACTTGTCTGATGGCACCTTGGTCTCCTCCCCTGGAACATCCAAAGAGCACACTGTGTTCTAAGAAAAACTGATACAAAATGGTCAGAATAAGACAAATTCTAAAAAACTTGCCTACTGGACTTCAAGTCTGATAAGATACTAGAAAACATTAAAAACATAAAACAGCACACACAAAAATGTAAACTACTTTTTCTTGGGCCAAAATCACCATAAATGAAGATTAAACCCCAAATGACAATCCAGGAAAAGTATTTTGCACCACTTGCTAAAGGATTAGTATTCTTTATATATACATATATATTAGAAGCAAACTCGCTAAGGGGGAAAAAAGGAGAAAAACATAAACAAGAAGCTCATAAAAAATAGCAAACAAATGGCTAATAACATGAAAAGTTTTTGACTTCATCAAAAAATTTAAAATATGAACAGATGCAGCAGTGAGAAAATGTTTTCACCGACTAGAGAGGCAGCAATATAAAAAACCAATATTACCCAGTGAATTTCCAGGTTACAGAAATGAGGCATTCGTGTCTTGTTGGTAAAAATGCAAATTGGCATTGCTTTTTTTGCAGGGTTATATGAAAATGCCCATCAACATTTACACTGTGTATTCCTTTTAAACATCAGTTCTTCTACTAGAAATGTGTGTGTGTGTGTGTGTGTGTGTGTGTGTGTGTGTGTGTGTATATATATATATATATTTTTTTTTTTTTTTTTTGACAGCTAGCCAGTATCAGGAACCCAACCTGTGACCTTGGTGTTACAAGGCTGTGCTCTAACCAACTGAGCTAACCGGCCAGACCTATAAATATATCTTAAAGATATATTCATACAAATGAAAGAAGATATATGTACAAAATATTATAATAAGAATAAAACCCTGGGTTCAATGTAAATGTCCAATCGGTAGGAAAATGATTAAATAAATTAGTAAACATTCATCCAATAGAAAATTATGGAGCCATTAAAAATAATGAGATCAATATCTTTTTAGTGTATTAATGTTCTGCTCAATAAATTATCACAAAGCAATTACACCTGTTAACAGCCCAAATGCCACCCCCCCATGCACTCTCCCAGTCACAGCCATCCCCCCAGAGGCAAACACTTCCTAATTTCTATCACTATAGATTAGTTTGGCCTGTTTTGAACTTTACATAATCATATAGCCTATTTTCTTCTGTGTCTGGTTTTCCTGGTCATTATTGTTTGCGAAATATATTCATGTTGCATATTCCAAAATTTATTTCTACAATGGGGTTGTTTACAGTTTGGGGCTATGATGAATACTAATTCTATGAACATTTCTGTTATAAATTTTTTATAACATGAAAAATGTTCACATGTCTGCATTTCTGCTGGGTATATACGTAGGAGTGAAACTATTGTGTGTATATGTATATATTCAGGTTTTTTGTTTGTTTGGTTTTTTTAAAGATGACCAGTAACGGGATCTTAACCCTTGACTTGGTGTTGTCAGCACCACGCTCTCCCAAGTGAGCCAGGGGCCGGCCCTTATATATTCAGTTTTTTTTTTTTTTTTTTTAAAGATGACCGGTAAGGGGATCTCAACCCTTGACTTGGTGTTGTCAGCACCACATTCACCCAAGTGAGCTAACCGGCCATCCCTACATAGGGATCTGAACCCGTGGCCTTGGTGTTATCAGCACCGCACTCTACCAAGTGAGCCACGGGCTGGCCCTCTCTAATAATTTTTATCCTCTATGTTGAAATAATATTTTAGATACATTAGATTAAAGGCAATATATTGTTAAAAATAATTTCACCTGTTTCTTTTTACTTGTTAGTTACTAGAAAATTTTAAATTACATCACTTGTATATTTCTATTGGACAGTGCTGATTTAGACAATTCTTTCTTCTGTCTAATACTGTGTCCTTTAACACTAGGATTTTGCTAAGACTGGTTGATAAATGTGATAAAATGATAATCTAAATTGTTAATAGGTGATGGCTTAATAGGTTCACTCCCAGTTAACCTGTTTTCATTTGAACAGGAGCCTCTAAGGGGCTGGCCAGTTAGCTCAGTTGGTTAGTCTTGTAACACCAAGGTCATAGGCTTGAATCCCTGTACTGGCCAGCTGCAAAAAAAAAAAAAAAAAGTGAGTGATGAACAGGAGCCTGCAATGTCCACATGTAAGAGAGTAAGTACTAGGGGGAATTTTCTGACTTCTTGGCAGTTAGGTGGAAAAGATACTGTTGGTTAGGCAGACCTTTTTGATCCTTCTCAGCCCCCAGTAAACTCCAGCCACTTATGTCACTGCCACTTCAGCTCATGGCAGGACAAGACCTGAAGGCAAAAGAATAGCTCATTTCCTTCTCTCAGCTTGAAAGTTTTTTTCTCATAAAACAGACGTGTTCGGGCCGGCCTGTGGCTCACTCGGGAGAGTGTGATGCTGATAACACCAAGGCCCTGGGTTCAGATCCCATATAGGGATGGCCGGTTCGCTCACTGGCTGAGCGTGGTGCTGACAACACCAAGTCAAGGGTTAAGATCCCCTTACCGGTCATCTTTAAAAACAAACAAACAAACAAACAAACAACCAGACATGTTAAAAAAGAAAAGCTAAATTAATGTGGAACTATAGCACAACTGTTTTAAAGGTTTGAGTTACTGCTTCATGAATGTCATATGTTGTTTTTTAAAGTGAGTCAAAGGAATTCATTGAATCTACACACTAATAAATGCTTTCACAACATTTAACTTAATCATTTGTTAGTTATTTTATCAGGTAGAAAAATTATCTCTTAATATCCATATAAGGATAATTATTAGCCAGCTTATTTAGTCATTATGAGTTATTTAATTTTTAATATAGTATTCCAAATAGAATTATAAAAAATATTTTGTAATTAGCTTTTTCAGGTTGTACATTCACATAATTTAGAGAGTCAGATAGTTCTATAAGTTGTATAATGGAAAAGAGCAGTTCTTTCCATTTTCTATTCCCAAGTTGCTTTAGATTGGAATTTGTTTTTCCCTCAAAGTCATTCACTGAGTCTATGTGCTACTAACAGTTTCCCAACAATGGTGTTTCCCAACAATGGTGTTCCTGGTGAGAAGTTTGATGCCTTTTTGATTTGTTTACCCTTTTTATGAACTATTTTCCCAAGAGGCAACCAATTTCCACCATTTCAGGTGATTCTTTTGGAATTTTCCTCCATATCTAAAATAACATGCAATGCAACTTCCTATTTTTCAAATTCAAGGGCTAGCTGGTTAGTTCAGTTGGTTAGGGTGTGATGCTGCTAACACCAAAGTTCAGGGTTCAATCCCTGTGTTGGCCAGTGACAAAAAAAAAAAAAAAATCAAATTTGGGCATTATCTATTGTCATCTTCTTATGGAAGATGAGGATTTAATTCTCCTTTGCCATCCCCTATCATTTCACACATGCACCCTTCCCATTTTCTTATCCTTCCCATATTTATAAATTATAATTTTTGTGGAGCAATATACAGAATTTACTTTATCATGACCCTGTAAATACTATTCTTATCAAAGCTAGTATTATACTATGATTAATTTTCCATTCTTTCACTTTTTTTTTTTTAAAGATGACTGGTAAGGGGATCCAAACCCGTTGCCTTGGTGTTATGAGCACCACACTCTCCCAAGTGAGCCAAGGGCCGGCCCTCTTTCTTTCACATTTTTGTCTTTTGTGGGGTTATTATCTTTTATTCATTTATTTGGCTTTCTAATTATTTACCATTAATTTAACCCCAGACTTCCTCCAGTTATATAAATCTGCTCTCGATACATTAGAAAACATTGATATTCTAGTAGTGATAGTCTGTCAAATTAATCTTTTAGACATCTCTTCCTTTTGGCCTGCTCTATTCTGCATTAGTTCCTCTCAAGGCCTCTACCATTGTCTTGGTTTCTTCTTTTACAATCATCCTAGTGGTTCACTTTACCTCTTGATGGAGTTTGGATGTGTTGTCCCCTCTAAAACTCATGTGGAAATTTGATCTCCAATGTGGCAGTGTTGGAAACTGATTGAGTCATGGGGGCGGATCCCTCATGAATGGATTAATGCTCTCCCTAGGTTGGGGGATTAATGAGTGAGTTCCCCCTCTATTAGTTCCTGCGAGAGCTCATTGCTTAAAAGACCCTGGCACCTCCTCCCTGTCTCTCTCTTGCTTCCTCTCCCATGTGATCTGCTTGTACCCACCAGCTGCTGCCACTTTCTGCCTTGAGTAGAAGCAGCCTGAGGCCCATGCCAGATGCAGCTGTCCCAGAATCGTAAGACAAATAAACGTCTTTTCCTTATAAATGACCCAGTCTCAGGTATTTCTGTTATAGCAACACAAACGGACTAATACACCTCTCTTTTGGTTGAACCCTTAATTTTGTGTCATATTTTTTCATCCTTCTGGGTTTACTCCATTTTGGTGGATTCCATCCACTAGTAGCTTTTTGAGAAAGAATAAACAGGGAGCGATTTTTTGGAAGATGTTCTATGTCTGGAAATACTTATACTTTAACTTCACCCTTCACTTATGATTTGGCTTGAGTATAGAAGATTAGGTTGGAAATGATTTTCTCTCAAAGGAATTTCCTGAGATGATCCTCAGGTTATCTATGTCCTTTGGTCTGGGAAAATTTTCCTACATTATTTCTTGATTATTTTTTCCACTTTATTTTTCTCTTTTCTTTTTTCTGGAATTCCTAATGTTTAAAAATGTTATTCCTCCTGTTGTTTTTTGTTTCTTTTTTTCCCCTCTTCTATTTCCCATCTTTTAAATGTTAGGTTTTTTTTTAGTTTTCTGGGAGATCACCTCAACTTTGACTTCCAAAATCAATATTTAGACTTTCATTTCTGTGATCAAAAAAAATTTGGGGTGGGGGGTGCAACTGGCTAGTATGGGAATGGAACCCTGGATCTCGGTATCATCCGCACCACCTCTAACCAACTGAGCTAACCAGCCAGCCATCTCTGCTTATATTTTTAATTTCCATTGGCTTTTTTTTTTTTTTTTTTTCTTTTGCACCTGGCTGGTACGGAGTTCTGAACCCTTGACCTTGTTATAACACATGTTATAACATGGTGCTCTAACCAACTGAGGTTAAGGGCTGGCCAGTTAGTTCAGTTGGTTAGAGCATGGTGCTGATAACACCAACGTCCGGGGTTCGATCCTGTGCCCACCAGCCGCCAAAAAAAAGAGTCCCCTTTATTTATTTCCTCAAGTTGCTTTTTTTCTGTTTGTTTTGGTCACTTTGTTTTTACATTAGATGCTTTCATCTAATGTCTGGTGATTCTCGGCTGAATGCTCAGATTTAATGTTGAGCTGCCTCTAGGCTCTATATGTGAGTGGGGCCTGTTGACTGTCCCCTTCACTGTATGGTAACCTGACTCAGCTGTTTTATTGAGAAACCCCAAATGTCACTTTCTATAGCTCTTTTGGACTGTTTAGACTCCCTAGAGGAACCTCTTCTGCCTGGAGGGTACAGACCTGGTTGTCAGTATTTTGGGAGCGGAGGCAGGAAGAAGGCTGAGGGTGGAGTATCCAAACATATACCATAGAAATTTTCATGTAGCATACATGTTTTTAGTTTACATACCACTGAATCGGGTATATCTCAGACCAGAGAGCCTATGTTTTGCCCACTGATGGAGTTTGGATGTGTTGTCCCCTCCAAAACTCATGTGGAAATTTGATCTCCAATGTGGCAGTGTTGGAAACTGATTGAGTCATGGGGTAGATCCCTCATGAATGGATTAATGCTCTCCCTGGGGGAAGGGGGATTAATGAGTGAGTTCTCGTGCTATTAGTTCCTGCGAGAGCTGATTATTTAAAGGACCCTGGCACCTCCTTTCTCTCTTGCTTCCTCTCACCATGTGATCTGCTTGTGGCTGCTGGCTGCCTTCCATTTTCAGCCATGAGTAGAAGCAGACTGAGGCCCATGCCAGATGCAGCTGTCCCAGAATCATAAGCCAGATAAACCTCTTCTCCTTATAAATGACCCAGTCTCAGGTATTTCTTTTTTTCTTTTCTTTTTTTTTTTTTAAAGATGACTGGTTAGGGGATCTTAACCCTTGACTTGGTGTTGTCAGCACCATGCTCACCCAAGTGAGCTAACTGGCCATCCCTATATAGGGATCCAAACCCTTGGCCTTGGTGTTATCAGCACCACACTCTCCCGAGTGAGCCATGAGCCGGCCCAGGTATTTCTGTTATAGCAACACAAAACGGACTAAAACACCCACTCTAAAAAATAAACTTCATGGAGTTGCCAGGTAGATGTGGGCGGGTGGGCACCATAGAGCCTAACATTTCCTGAGCAGATTTTCAGTCAATCCTCCTGTTTTTAGCCCTTTCTTTCCCCCCAATTCCAGAGGTACCTGTTGTCACCAATTCCTGAGTCTGTTGTGAGTTCTGTGATACAAATCAGATTGATTCCCAGTAGAGAAATCCTTGTTGCTGCCTTAATTTTGTGCTTTCCTAGGTCTACTGAGTCAGTTAATGCCCATCCATCTACATTCCAATTGCCAATGTTTTGTTGATGTTCTCCCCATTTTTGTTTTCTTTATTCTTGTAGGTTTGAGCCTTTTTTTTTTTTTTTTTTGTCTTTTTTTGTCTTTTTCCGTGTCCGGCAATGGATCGCAACCCTCAGTGTTGC
>NW_007728088.1:171301-180812 GCF_000696425.1 Galeopterus variegatus | reverse complement strand
CTAAGAAAAAGAATATAATTAAATCTGTGTTTTCAGAAAAGAGATAACTTGGATGGCAATGTGGAGGACAGAAGGGAGGTGAAAGAGACTAAAACAAGGGCTTTAATCAGGATATCTTTGGGCCGGCCCGGTGGCGCACTGGAGAGTGCGCCGCTTGGGAGTGTGGCGGCGCTCCCGCTGAGGGTTCGGATCCCACGTGGAGACCGGTTCCCGCTCACTGGCTGAGCGTGGTGCGGGCGCAACACCGAGGGTTGCGATCCCGTTGCCGGTCCCCGGTACGGGCGTGACACCGAGGGTTGCGATCCCGTTACCGGTCAGTAAAAAAGACAAAAAGGAAAAAAATATATAAATATATATATATCTTTACTATTGTTATAATGGAGTTTTGGCAAAAAATAAAGTTTTTGGCAGAAAAACTCAGTTGTTCAAACCACCATTTTTAACTAGAAGTCAGGAATATCTTAAGTACTGTTTTGGAAAAATATTAATACAAAACAGATGTTGCATTGGTGGTGTTTCAAATCACACATATTCTACTTCCCATCTCTCCATCCTCCTGATGGATTGATTCAGGAATTGTAAAAAGAAAATTTTTGTCATGCTACTGGAAACTAACTAGAAACCACTTTCACACCTTAGCCTTCATGTAATTTTCCTGAAGCTGAGTTAGATGAAAGGTTTGGATGAGAGAACCTGCTGTATGGATAATTTTTTAAAGTTTGGGATAGTATCATTTTGGGATGAGAAAAGGGACTTGTTTATTGAGATTTTCCACAGATGACCTCTATTTGGAAAAAAAAAAAAAAGGATATTGTCTACATTTTAGGTTATTGACAAAAGAGCCAGTAATCTAAACAGTATCAGTAAACCTGATATTTAAATTCAGTGAGTATCTAAATATATCCTATTCATTCAGTTCAACAAATATTTATTGGGCACCTGCTATTTGTTGGATACTGTTCTAGTCACTGTAGATAGAACAATGAACAAAGACAAAAACTCCTCCCATTGTGGAACTTACATTCCAGCAGGAGGAGAGACCGTAACAATAAATAATAATTACTAGTTTACGTGGCATGTTAGATGCTAAGTGCTGTGGGGAAAAAATAAAGCAGATAGAGAGAGCCAAGGTAACAGAGCAATATTTTACCATAAGAAAACAATAGTGCTCAAGCAAAGATTATAGATATCAACTGAAACTCACCTTTCATTTTGGAAAAATAACATAGAATTATGGGGACTGTGGTGCATCGGAGAGCATACGTCTCCGCTAGGTTAGCCAGCCACCACTCAGTTACATGGGAGACTAGGGGCCTTACATTATAGACCTTCTAATTTTTTAGGTGTGGATAGACATCTAAATTTCTATGTGAAATATCCAGATTTTTTTTTTTTTAAAGATGACCAGTAAGGGAATCTTAACCCTTGACTTGGTATTATCAGCACCACGCTCTCCCAAGTGAGCCATGGGCTGGCCCTTAAAATATCCAGATTTTTAAATGTTGGCTCAAAAAAATGTAAAAACGCTTTTAGGCAGAAAATAAAATTTAAATTAAAAAAAAAAAAACTCCAGGGCTGACCCTGTGGCTCACTTGGGAGAGTGCGGTGCTGATAACACCAAGGCCCCGGGTTCGGATCCCACATAGGGATAGCCGGTTCGCTTGCTGGCTGAGCGCGGTGCTGACAACACCAAGTCAAGGGTTAAGATCCCCTTACTGGTCATCTTTTAAAAAAAATAAAATAAATAAAATAAAACTCCAGCAATATCTGTGGGCTGAATATAAGCTATCAATTTGCAACCTATGATGTAGGACTTCAAAATTACTAAAGAATAAGAAATACAAAATACATCAGCCAAAATAGCAGGAATAAGAACTAATACATGGCTGGAGAAAATTATGTTAAGTGAAATAAGCCAGACGGGAAAAGAAATACCACATGTTCTCACTCATAACTTGGAGGAAGGAAAAAAGGAGGGGAGGAAGGAAAGAAGAAAAGACCACAACAATACCCTGAACTTTCAGAAGGAGAGAACAATCCTGAGGATATTAGAGATGTGGGGGAGGGAAGGAAGGGATTTGGGGAGTAATAGGTCGGGTAAAGGGCATAAAGAAAAATCACAATTTATAATAATGAATATGCCAATAATAAATAATAAAAATTTTAAAGAACAAATACATGAATAATCACAATAAAAGTAAATATAGTAAAAAGGTGATCTGAACCCTTAACCTTGGAGTCATCAGTATCACACTCTAACCAAATGAGCTAACTGGCCAGCCCTAAATGTTGTAAATTCCGCCATTCAAAGTGAAAGTCATGTTGAGAAAAGAAAAAACCCTAGCTATATGTGATTTACATAAGATATACCTAAAAGAACATGACTAAAAGAGTTTGAAAATAAAGAGAGATGCTTGTATTAAAGGAAATGCTAACAAAAAGAAGACTTTTGTGGCTAAAATGATAAGAAACTGTATTGGCTCAATATAACTGGAAGGCTAAGGTAAAGGTGTGGCTTATGGTTATTTCAGTAGCTCAATAATTTCATCAAGGACCCAATTTATTTGGTCTAACTGGCTTTCCATCCACAATATCACATTCATCCTAAAGCTGGCATCCTTTATGACAATAGGATGGCTACCAGCTGCAGTCTGAATATAGGTTTTCATGTTTATCAGTAGTGGAGGAGAGTTGCTCACCCAACTGGTTTTTATTTTATTTATCTATTTATTTTTTTTGTCTGTCCCTGTGTTCTAATTGGAACAGCGTATGAACACGCCTGTTCCTGACCAATATGGTTCACCTGGAGAATACCATGTACAGATTGGCTTAGGTCTGGATTCCTAAACCAATCTTGTATTAGCTATCTATTGCCACATAACAAATCACTCTAAAACACAATGGCTTAAAACAATATTTATCTCTCAAGGTTTCTGTGGGTCAGGAGCAGCTTAGCTGAACAGTTCTGGCTCAGGATCACTCGTGAAGATGCAAACAAGATGTCAGCTAAGGCTGCAGTCATCATCTAAAGGTTCAACAGAGGCTGGAGAATCCACATTCAAAGTGGTTCACTAACGTGGCTGGTGCAGCAGTTCTTCACGGGGTCTCTCCACAAGGCTGCCTAAGTGTCTTCACAGCTTGGTGGCTGACTTCCCCCAGAGTGAATGATTCAAGAAGGAGAGCAGTGAGTGGAAGCTATGTGCTTGGAAATCACATAGCATCACTTCCATCCTGTTTCGTTTGTTAGATGTGAGTCACAGCAGAGAACAGAAAACTTCTGTTTCCTAGTAGTTTCAATGAAAGTTCCAGAACTGAGTCCCATTAGCCTTGCTGGGTTTATTATTACTCTGGTCAAGCCTGGGCGTTATGCTAGTCTCTGGGAATGAGCGGTGTGGGCTCAGTCTCATGAAGCACATGGACTGAAAAGGGGGAGAGATAGTTCCCCAAAGGGAAATTAAGGTGTTGTTACTAGAAGAGAGACTAGATGCTTGTCAAGCAAAAAAATAATGTAATGCTTCTGTATTATTTGAAATCTTCATAGGAATTGTGCATTACTTCTATGAAAAAAATTAAAAACACAAGAAGTTTAAACATATTAATACTGGTTATCTCTGCAAGTTACATTTTTTCCCTAGTTTTCTATTTATTCCAAATTTCTGTTCATGGGTATCCACTGCTTTTATAATCAGAAAATAACAATAGCTATTAGTTTATAAAAGGTAAGTTCACCACCATAAGAATGGAAATAGAATACAGTACTTCTAAAACAACAGATTTTTACGGGCTGGCTGGTTAGAGCATGGTGCTAATAACACCAAGGTCCAGGGTTTGGTCCCTGTACCAGCCAGCTGTCCAAAAAAAAAAAAAAAGTAAATAAATAAAACAACAGATTTTTTAAAAATCTATTTAGTCAAAGTCAGGAACTTTTCTTTCCAGAGAAAGGAAAGGAAGCAAGAATATACAATGAGTGGAAAATATAAACCAGGATGGCTTAAGCAAAATCAGATATACCAGTTATTAATATATGAAAGGGATTAATTCCTTTGTTAAAGGGCAAAGACTGTCAGATTTAGCATTGCCAAAAAAAAAAGCAAGTTATAGCTATATGCCATATCGACTACAAAAATGACATGAAATTGCTGAGAATAAAGAAATAGAAATTACATCTTCACAATACTGTCTTTCTCTCTGGGAACAAAGCATGTCCCTCCTTTCATTAAAATCCTCTTTTACATCCCCCTCTTGTTTTTTTACATAGATTCTTTACATTTCTCGTTGACTTTATTCTTCAGTATCACATTTTTATTGCTCTTATAATCTTTCCTTCCGTTATATTTTCTTCTATTATATTCTTAACTTGTATATGTATTTTATGCTTGTATATAGTATACATATAGTATATGTGTATATATGTATATATATTTGTATATAGGAAAATGACTGCCACTACTGGCAGGAATGTAGGTTAGTAGAGTAAAACATTTTTAGAAAAAAATTTCAGGGCTGGCCCTTGGCTCACTTGGGAGAGTGCGGTGCTAATAACACCAAGGCTGCGGGTTCGGATCCCATATAGGGTTGGCCGGTTAGCTCACTTGAGAGAGCGTGGTGCTGACAACACCAAGTCAAGGTTAAGATCCCCTTACCGGTCATCATTTACAAAAAAAAAAAAAAAATTTGGTCTGAAAAGTGATTGTATCTTTCCAAATACATCTAAGGGAAAAAAACATAAGAGCATCAGGAGTTATAAATAAGCAGGTGAATATAAAAGACTGTTTTCTTTCTTGTAATTTACTTAAAAGACAATGACTATAAAACCAAGGTCCAGATACCCTTACCTGCCAGCTGCCAAAAAAAAAAAAAAAAAAAAAAAAAAAAAGACGATGACGGTTTAAAGAAAACAAACAAAAGACAAAAAAATCACTGTAAGGAGCTTATAACAAATATAGAAGGAAATGATATGACAACAATCATATAAAGCACGGAAGGACAGTTAAGTTTATTTGTAAATTTTTTATTTGTTGAAAAGTTATTTCATTGTGAAGCAGGAAATATCCCATAAGTAGAGAGAAGGGTTCTATAGAAAGTGGGAAGTGTTAAGCGTGAAGTGTTAATTGCGAAGAGATACAGTATCAACTCTAAATAGACTCTGGAAAGTTAAGGGCACATACTCTTAGCCTTAAAGCAGGAACTGAAAAATTAATAAAAAGAGGTGCAACTAGGAAGGTAACAGGAAATAAAATGGAATATTTTTAAAAGATTATTATTCCATTTATAGTATATGAAATTCTACAACAGGCAAAACTAATCGATAGTACTAGAAATTACATCGATGGTTGCCTGTGGTAGGGCATTTGGGGAGACTGATTGCAAAGGGGCACCAGGGAGCTTCTGGGGAGATGGGAATGTACACTTTGATGGGGGTGGTTACATATGTGTGTACATTTGTCAAAAGTCATCAATTATGCACTTAAAATGTATACCTCTTATTGTATGTAAATTATGCCTTAATAAAGTTGAATTAAAAAAAATATATTGTGTCTTTGACCCTGTAAATTCATTTAGTGAATTCATCTGTGGTAGACATTTGCATTTTTTGCTCACCAGACATCCCTGCTCCCATCTTTTGGTAATATCACCTGAATTTTTACTTATGTTATTACCCCTTTTCTACCATAGGTAGCCTTGTTCTCTCCTGGCCAAAGATGGGCAGTGACCCAAGATAGCCAATCTGATTCTCTATCCCTAGAATTTGAATCTTGAGTCATGTGATCCAAAAACCAAAAAGTGGTTGGAGCTGTTTCACCCTGCTAGTGATCAACATCTGAGATGGTCAATGTCCTCTTGAACCATTGGTCATAATTCATGCCCATCGCTGTGCTTTCCTCCTTTAAGATCACAGAACTTCTTGAGAGACAGATTTCTCTCTCCTCTCTCAAGGGCACTCTCTGGTACATTGGAATTGTCAGCCCCTGTGACAGGCTGCAGGTGGCCAATTCTGGGAGACTGTCTGAAGTTCTTGGACTCAGCAATCATTCTGTTTTGTTGAGCTATTCTTGGGTTGCCCAAAGCACTTCACAGATGCTGGCTACCCCCAGGTAATTCAAAAGAATCACTACAACCCCCACATCCTGCTGAGGGGCCCTGTGCTGATCCTTAAGGCCCATCTACCTGGGCGTATCAGAGAATCATTCTCACTTTGGGTTCTTACTGGCTTTCTGAACTGTTCCTATGAAAGTAGGCCCTATGTACTCACATCCCCCCAAATCTTTTTCTACTTGTTTCGTTTCTTCTCTGGGGGAGTGGAGGTGGTGGTAAAGGGACAGGGTACAGGATACTTCCTCCATTATCAGGTTCCTATACTTTCTACTCTTGGCTTTTCCTAGTTTTTTCCCTTCTCCTCTCCAGGAAAACTGGCTGTGTGAGGGTTAGGGAAACCTTTATCAAGTCGTTCCCAAATACACTGCATATGAGTTGTTTCTGTTTCCCTGCAGGGCTCAGACTTTTGAAACAAAGAAACAAAGAAAAGGCTCCTTGTTTCTTTCTTCTGTTCACTCCCACTTAAAACAAATGAACATAGAAGCACACCAGCTGCTCCCTCAAGGTGCAGGGGAAGAGTAGCAGAGTAACAACAGTTCATATTTTAAAACTGTTATCTTACCACATAAACAAACCGTATAATCATCCTTAAATATATATTTACTTGAACATGTGAGGAAACATCTATAAATCAAGTTGGAATGTGCACATTTTTTTAGGCTCTTGATATGTTTACCTAAACATTTTTTTCAACGTAACTTTAGTGTCTTCAACTCTGTATTTAATATACTTTTCTTATTGGGCTAGGTCATCATCATACTACTGTGAATTTTTGTGAAACACAAAAATATCTTAATATCATTTCACACCCATTAGAGTGGCTATTATTAAGAAAATGGAAAATAACAAGTGTTGGAGAGGATGTGGAGAAATTAGAACCCTTGCACATTGCTTGTGGGAATTTATTTTTTATTTTATTTTATTTTTTTTTAAAGATGACTGGTAAGGGGATCTTAACCCTTGACTTGGTGTTGTCAGCACCACGCTCTCTGAAGTGAGCCAAATGGCTATCCGCATATAGGGACTCAAACCCGTGGCCTTGGTGCTATCAGCACCAGACCATCCCAAGTGAGCCACGGGTGGCCCTGCTTGTGGGAATTTATTTTTTATTTTATTTTATTTTTTTTAAAGATGACTGGTAAGGGGATCTTAACCCTTGACTTGGTGTTGTCAGCACCACGCTCTCTGAAGTGAGCCAAATGGCTATCCGCATATAGGGACTCAAACCCGTGGCCTTGGTGCTATCAGCACCACACCATCCCAAGTGAGCCACGGGTGGCCCTGCTTGTGGGAATTTAAAATGACACGAATGCTATGGAAAACAGTTTGGCAGTTCCTCAAAAAGTTAAATATTGAACTGCCACATCGTCCAGCCATTCTAGTCCTGGATATATTTCCAAAAGAACTGAAAATGGGAATGCAAACAGATACTTGTACACCTATGTTCATAGCAGCATTATTGACAATTGCGAAAAGGTGGAAACAACCCAAATATCCATTGACGGATGAGTGGATAAACAAAATGTGGTATGTACATACAATGAAATATTATTAAACCTTGAAAAGGAATGTGATTTTGATACATGCTACGACATGGACGAACCTTGAAAGCATTATGCTAAGTGAAAGGAGCCAGTCACAAAGAGTCACTTATTGTATGATTCCACCATATTAGATACCTAGAATAGTCAAATTCCGGGAGAAAAAGTAGAAAGGTGGTTGCCAGGGCCTGGAGGGACAGGGAAATGGGGAATTATCATTTAGTAGGTACAGTTTTTGTTTGAGATGATAAAAAACTTCCTGTAAATGTATAGTGGTGACTGTTGCACAACACTGTCAATGTACTTAATGCCAATGAATTATACATTTAAAAATAGTTAAAATGTTAAATTTTATATTATGTATATTATACCACAATTTTTAGAAAAAGGAAAAATAATCTTAAGTGTATGTTTTTCAAAATTTGTGTTTTACAGGAAGTAAATATTTTGCGATACACCAAATTGTGTTTTCTCCCCCCACTAAAGAAAGATAGGAAGCATTATTCATTTATTAATCCAATTACTGAAGGCTCATTCTATATCTGCACTAGGCTTATGTATTAATCAGGGTTTTCCAGAGAGATCAAATCAATAGGATATGTTATAATTATATGAGAGGGATTTATTAGGGGAATTAGCTCACGTGACTGTGAAGAAAAGTCCCACGATAGGCCGTCTATAAACTGGATGCCAGTAGCGTGGCTCAGTCCAAGTCCAAAGGCCTCAAAACCAGGGAAGCTGATGGTGTCCTTGGTGTAAGTTCTCGAACCCAAAAGCTGAAGAGTCTCAAGCTCTGATGTCCACGGACAGGAGAGAAGAGTGTATTGCAGCTCCAGCAGATGAGAGAGGGCTTCACCTCTTTCTTCTGTCTTTTGTTCTCTCTGGACCCCCAGCGGATTGGATGGTTCTCACCCACATTGAGGGTGGGTCTTTCCTACCCAGTCCACTCAGACTCTCCTACTAATCTCGGCTGGAAACACCCTCATGGACACACCTAAAATGATAGCTTTACCAGGTTTCTCAGCATTCCTTCATCTAACCAAGTTGACACCTAAGATTAACCTTCACAGCTTGGTACCTGAAATATGTAATATTTATGGTTATGTCCTCAAGATGCTTATGGAGGACCGGCCCATGGCTCACTTGGGAGAATGCGGTGCTGATAACACCAAGTCAAGGGTTAAGATCCCCTTACCAGTCATCTTTAAAAAAAAAAAATGCTGGGGCCGGCCCGGTGGCGCACTGGATAGTGCGCCGCTTGGGAAGCGCGGTGGTGCTCCCGTCCGAGGGTTCGGATCCCACGTACAGACCGGCTCCCGCTCACTGGCTGAGCGAGGCGCGGAAGCAACACCGAGGCTTGCAATCCCGTTGCCGGTCCCCGGTCCGGTATGGGGGCAACACTGAGGGTTGCGATCCGTTGCCGGACACGGAAAAAAGACAAAAAGACAAAAAAAAATAAAAATAAAAAAAAAAAATGCTGGGGCCGGCCCGGTGGCGCACTGGATAGTGCGCCGCTTGGGAAGCGCGGTGGTGCTCCCGTCCGAGGGTTCGGATCCCACGTACAGACCGGCTCCCGCTCACTGGCTGAGCGAGGCGCGGAAGCAACACCGAGGCTTGCAATCCCGTTGCCGGTCCCCGGTCCGGTATGGGGGCAACACTGAGGGTTGCGATCCGTTGCCGGACACGGAAAAAAGACAAAAAGACAAAAAAAAATAAAAATAAAAAAAAAAAATGCTTATGAACCAGTTGAAGAGATAAGGCATCCATATATATTGCTATAATACAACTAAATTATGACATCATATTAAGAGATGTTAGAAGGCTGATTATAAAGTGATATCTTAATTTTTTCTTTTTCTTTCTTTCTTTCTTTC
>NW_007728088.1:75729-171099 GCF_000696425.1 Galeopterus variegatus | reverse complement strand
AAAAAAAAAAAAAAAAAAAAAAAAAAAAAAAGATGACCAGTAAGGGGATCTGCACCCTTGGCATGGTGTTGTCAGCACCACACTCAGCCACTGAGCAAACCAGCCATCCCTATACAGGATCCGAACCCATAGCTTTGGTGTTATCAGCACCGCACTCTTCCGAGTGAGCCACGGGTTGGCCCTCTTTTATTTTGAATTATACATTCTTCCTCTCTTTTGGTAATACAGTTGTCACTCAGCATCCACACGGGATTGATTCCAGGACCCTAGAGGATGTCAAAATCTACAGATGCTCAAATCCCTTATATAAAATGGTATAGTACAGTATTTGCATACAAACTATGTACATCCTCCCATATGCTTTAAATCATGTCTCAATTACTTATAATACCTAACACAATGTAAATGTTATGTAAGTAGTTGCTATACTGTATTGTTTTTATTTGTATTATTTTTTATTGTTTTATTGTTATTTTTCATTTTTTTCCCCAAATATTTTCAATCCAAGGTTGGTTGAATCTGTGGATGCAGAACCCTCAGATGTGGAGAGCCAACTGTACTCTCTTATCTTCATCTGTCATTAGCAATTATCAAGTATTTTTATGCAGTCTTGAAATTTTTCCCAAGTCTGCCTGAGTATGTTATAGACACATCATCCTTAATAAATCCAAAATTCCTCAGTATGTTGTTAAGCTTAGAAAATGGCCTCATGTCTTGTTCTAAATCAAAAACCTGTGTTATTTGCATATTTTGACTAGGATGTTTTGTGGGGGGATTAAGGGGTATGTGGGATCACTTAGACAGGATAAACGTATCTCTATCAAATGGCTCAAGAGTTATCATTATTATTTCACTATATTACATTGCCTATAATTTACCTTGTTCCTATCACATTGAAAAAGTCATAAGTTTTCATTGTCCCACATGAAGAACTCTGACCTTGATTCACAATTTTCCATGTATTTTATACATGCTGATAATTAGAAAATTTCCCAGGGGAGGGCCGGCCCGTGGCTCACTCGGGAGAGTGTGGTGCTGATAACACCAAGGCCCCGGGTTCGGATCCTATATAGGGATGGCCGGTTAGCTCACTGGGTTAGCGTGGTGCTGACAACACCAAGTCAAGGGTTAAGATCCCCTTACCGGTCATCTTCTAAAAAAAAAAAAAAAAGAAAGAAAGAAAATATCTCCAGAAAATTTCACCCAGGTGTGATGTCAAGGTGAAAATGGGGCTGGCTGGTTAGCTCAGTTGATTAGAGCATGGTGCTGATAACACCAAGGTCAAGTGTTTAGATCACCGTAGTGGCCAGCCACCAAAAAAAAAAAAAAAAAAAAAAAAAAAAAAGTGAAAATGAACTCACTGATAACTGTTCAAGTAAATCTGTTCCAGCGTTATTTTCCTGTGAACTTCATTGGAACTGTTATCACTTTCCAAAACCACGTCATTATCTCCTCCTTGGTACTCCTGTAATATCCTGTGCAAATCCCATAACTATTTCTCACACTGAACTGTTATTATTGGTTACATGTCTGACTTTCCAAGAATGATCCTTAAGCCTTAATTCCATACATTGGACTAGCATTGGCAGCACAAGTCTAAAACCACTCAGTCCTTTTATGCTGATTGTCTTCTTCAGATTGTCAGGGTGAGTAGGCAGACTGTGCAGGGCAGGTTCCACATGGACTTCCTCAAAGTGAGGATTGACAAACGATAGCCTATATTTTCCTTTGTTTTTTAGGGCCAAATAGGGATGGTGTACATGTTAATGAAGACAGTACAGATCAAGAATGGGGGTGGGGGTGGGGAAAGCCTTGCAGGTAGCAGTCTGGATTAATTCTGAAGACAGAATGCACATCTAGCAAGGTAAACTTATTTATTTATTTATTTATGGTATTTATTTAAATCGACACATTGTGGGCTGACCCCATGGCGCACTTGGGCGAGTGTGGCGCTGGGAGCGCAGCGACGCTCCCGCCGCGGGTTTGGATCCTATATAGGAATGGCCTGTGCGCTCACTGGCTGAGCGTGGTGTGGGCGACACCACACCAAGGGTTGTGATTCCCTTACCGGTCACGAAAAAGACAAAAAAAAAAAAAAAATCGACACATTGTAATTGTACATGCTTATGGAGTACAATCTGATGTTTTGATACATGTATATGTTGTATAATGACTGGGCTGGGGTAGTTAATGTAACCATCACCTTATGCATTTACTGTTTCTTTGTGGCAAAAACATACAAAAGCCTTTCCTCTAGCTATTATGTAATACACAAAACTTAACTGTTAACCATAGTCACCATAGTGTGCAATAGAACATCAGAACTTATTCCTCCTATCTAATTGTAATTTTGTACCCATTGGCCAACCTCTTTCTGTTTTCTCCCTCCCCTCCCCTCCCCATCCCCCATCTCTGGTAACCACTGTTCTACTCTCGGCCTCTATAATATCACCTTTTTTTTTCTAGATTCCACATGCAAATGGATATACCCTTGTAACCCACACCCTATCATGTATTCCAAACATTTCCATCTCTCCAGAAAGTCTTCTTAGCAAGGTAAATTTAAAGGGGGCAAGACAAGATGGACAGTAACTGTGGACATGTATGGGAAACTCTTGAGTTTTCTACAGATATGGGTGATGAATGATGATAAGTAGGCTGGATTTCCTATCTGTATTGTTTCCCCAGGTGACCAGAACTTATTGACAAAGACTTGCTCTGATCTCTGGTAGTTAAAAGTTACATGGGTCGGGCCGGCCCTGTGGCTCGCTCGGGAGAGTGTGGTGCTGACAACACCAAGTCAAGGGTTAAGATCCCCTTACCGGTCATCTTTAAAAAAAAAAAAAAAAAGTTACATGGGTCATTACAAAATGACCCAGTCATTTTGCTTATATGATATGTGGTGCTGTAGGTGTGTCTTAAAGACCCTGTTTATGAGATCCATGTGGCTGTTAGTCTGTGGCTGATGGGTGTTGAAAATAAGGATTTAGACTTGGAAGGTTCTGAAAAAGACTCTTCAGATTTAGGACAAAAATCACTGTCTCTATTTTGATACTCTGTGGCTGGGCAGTTCACTCTTCTAAACAGTGTAGCAGAGCCATCCTTAGAAAGTTAAGAAAGTTAACTGCACAGGCTATGAATTGTATCATTTTTATGAATGAATTCACATGCTTAGTAATACGTATCCCTAAGGGGGAACAGGTTCCTTATGGAGACTAAGGCAATGGATTTATGGGAACTTTAGGTGATAGGAATGGGATGGTCCAGTATCTATTGTGGCATAACAAACCACCTCAATCTTAGTGATAAAAGTGAGCCACTTTATTATGCCCCTGTGGGTCAGGAATTCAGACAGCACAGCAGGGATGCTTGTCTCAGGTCCATGATGCCTGGGTCCTCATCTGGGAAGACTGAGGGTTACTCAAATGTCTTAGAGTTGGAATTATTTGGAGGTTCTTCACTCAAACATCTGGTACCTGGGCTGGGATGACTCAAAGGCTGCTCTTTGGGACTGTTGACCAGAGTGCTTACATGTAGCCTTCCATGTGGCTTGGGCTTTCTCAGGGCATGGTGACCTCTGGGTAGCTGATCTTTTTACATGGTGGCTTAGGAATCCAAGAGTGAGAACAAGGTGGATTCTGCATGGCCTTTCTGATCTAGCCTCAGCAGTCATGCAGGATCACTTTTGCACACTCTATTGGTCAATGCAGTCACAGTCCACCCAGATTCAAGGGGAACTTACCTAGAGCCCATCTCTCAATGAAGGAAGCCTCAAAAAAATTGCAACTTAAAAGTTGTCCTAATGTGTATCACAGCCTCTTAGGATTTACAGGAATCTTTCTGGACCAGGTTCATGTCTCAGATATCTCTATGTGGTGCAAGGCCACCTGCCAAATTTGAGGCTACTAAAGTCAAGGCTTAAAGAATTTGGTGGACTGTAGGGGTAACTTTGTGACACAGAGGTCACGTATAGGTGGCCATGATAGTTTAGCAGGCCTCTTCTGTATTTGACCCTTCTGGAGCTGGAGTACATGATTCTAGATCTTCTTTTGGCTCTCTCTATTGGTCATAGATTATTGCCATCTTCTTTCTAACAAAAATCTGGTCCTTTTACTTCCCTGCCTATAACCCTTTAAGGACTCTCTATCATCTCCAAGATAAACTCCAAGGCAATTAGCATCACATACAAGCCCCTTTATGATCTGGCCCTGGCCACTGGAAACTCAGAGTCTATGCAATAGCCCCCAATATGAAAAGCATAGTATAATTATTGCATTAAAATCCCAGCTGTGGGCCAGCCTATGGCTCACTCGGGAGAGTGTCGTGCTGATAACACCAAGGCCATGGGTTTGGATCCTATATAGGGATGGCCGGTTAGCTCACTGGGAGAGCATGGTGCTGACAACACCAAGTCAAGGGTTAAGATCCCCTTACCAGTCATCTTTTATTAAAAAAAGAAAACTCCAGCTGTGGTAGGCCTTATCACTTCCGTGGGGAACTATGAAAGACCTTTCTTCCCGCAGTTGATGACAGTCCAGAACAAAAATGGCCTAGTTTCTACAGGTTTCTCTATTTAGCCAGTTATTGAGGGTCTAAGCCTGCAAATAGATTCTAATTTTGTAGCCAATGCTCTCCTTTCACGCTTGACTCTTTGTATAGATGCCAGCCTAATGGTTTTGACTCCTCTAACTTTCATGGTGAATTGTTTCTCAGGAGCCTTATCTCTTTAGGCAGTCTGTCTGCTCCTGGTTAGGGCCTCCTAGTCCGTCACACACATTTTAATAATTTTCATTATTAAAGGAATGAAGAAGGGATCAAGAGGCCCTTTCATCCAGAGTCCCCTCTGTGTCTACATACATTTTTTTAAATGTCTAACTCTGCCTATCAGCATATAAGGTCCATATAACAATCAACACTGCATGTGTGTCTGCCACAACTTCACCTGTTTACAAGACCTAAGTCCAGGTCTTTGGCCAAAATGTTCCAGAACATGTGCAATTTCAGGGATTCATGGATCCTTTGAGGTAGGACTGATGGATAAAATACAGACACACAATTAAATATGAATTTCAGGTGAACAACTAATTTTTTAGTCTAAGTCCTGTGCAATATTTGCACAGATAATGGATAATCATGTATTTTTGTGGGGAGTGTATCCAAATGTTTACCTGAGCTTCAAAAGAGTCAGTGTCTAAGAATTCCTGAAGCAAGACTGGAAGGAACTGATGCACTCAAGTGACTCACAAAGAGAGGGTAAATCTATTGCACGGAACATACTTACATTTAAAAATCATCATCCATTGTTTATCTGTAATTAAAATGTAATTGGTTAAGGGCCAGCCCGTGGCTCACTTGGGAGAGTGTGTTGCTGGTAACACCAAGGCCACATGTTCGGATCCCTATATAGGGATGGCTGGTTCGCTCACTTGGGAGAGCGTGGTGCTGACAACATCAAGTCAAGGGTTAAGATACCCTTACTGGTCATCTTTAAAAAAAAAAATTGTAATGGAGCATTTGTATTTTTTTACTAACTAATTCTGGCAGCCCTATCTCGAGGCCAACTACAGCTTTCCTAAATTCATGGATTGTAGAGTATATACTGAAGAAAACTACGTGTTTTTCTTTTTCTTTCTTTCTTTCTTTTCTTTTTTTTTTTTTTTTTTTACCATTATTGAATTATTTAATCATTCAACACTGAAATACCAGGGCAAAGGGTAAACTGAAAGAACCCCTTCCAATTCCTTTAGCTCTAAATATTAGGACATTATTTTTGTTGTCTTCAGGAATTACATTATTGTAGTGTGACTGTGAGATTGACAATGTCACCTACAATTACGGCTAGTAATTTCCTTGTTAAATTCCTAGAATAGGAGGACGTTGCATCAAGGCGTTGAAACCGCAGACCTAAAAAAATTTAATTACATCAATAGCAGATGTTCAGCCTGAGTAAGGAAAGGAGCTGAAACACGTACTCCCAATTATTCACCAACCCCCTGAAGCCGGGACTACAACTCTGGGAAAAAAATGAAATCTTCATTTGTCTTACTAAGTCCTGTCACAGCCACCATTTAGCTTTTTTTCTCTTATTACCATTTGTAATTCCATAATCAGGCTAACCTTTCTACCAAATTCTTCTGGAGGAGTTCTTTTTTCTTTTTTTCTTTTGGTAAATTTTATTCGGACAAAGAAACATAGAGAAAACTTCAAAAGGTGCAAATGGTTATATGTACAATGAAAATAAAGTCTCCCTTTCATCCTGACCCCTACCTAGTTCCTGGTTCTTAACTTGGGTTAGGGACCGGAGTCTAAGGGTGGATTTTTAAAGTAATGTGAATTCCCTGAATGCATAATTTTCAATGTCCGATTACTGTGCGCTTGTGTGGGGGAGACGAACCAAACTTCTGCCTGAGCCTCAAAAGAATCCGTATCTAAGAACGTCCGAGGCAGGACTTGCTGAAGGAACCGATACGCCCAAGTGCCTCGGAAAACCCAGTAATCATTTGTCCCTGAGTAACAAGCCTACCCTTGTCCATCCCAACCCGGGTGCCCCAGGGAAGTAAGTTCTCTACGCGAGGGATCACGCTCCTTTCTTCCCAAGTTCCTCGCCCGCCGCATTCCTTCCCTCCAGCGCGTCGGCGTGCGCTGACGTCATGACGCCGCACACGCAGTCCCGCCCCTGCAGCGATCGCGCTGGGACGGAATCCGGGTTCCTCTCAAAGCCGGAATGTGAGGCTTTGGCCCTGCTGTTCGGTTCTCCCTGTCCCGTTCTTCACCCGGACCTGCGTCCACTGCCGCTGTCCCCCAGCTCGCCCCGGGAGGAGCCAGGGCGGCTGCGCCCTTCTACTGTGTGCTCGCGTGGCTACCGTGCCCTCCGAATCCTCAGGGGCCGCAGAAGGGGTTCGCTACGGAGGGAGGCGGGGGCCTTCGGGAGGAGGAGGCGGAGGAGGCGGAGGAGGAGGGAAGGAAGATGGCGGCCGTGGAACTAGAGTGGATTCCAGAGACTCTCTATAACACCGCCATCTCCGCTGTCGTGGACAACTACATCCGCTCCCGCCGAGACATCCGCTCCTTGCCCGAAAACATCCAGTTCGATGTTTACTACAAGGTACGGACCGTGGGCCTGCTCTCTGCAATCCTGCCACAACCCCTGGGGCCGCACCCCCTTCCACGTCTGCGAACCCCCGCGGTTAACCGCTCACCACTGGTAGCAGGATCACCTCCCGAGACGTCTGCTGTGGGGTCTTCGTTGCCCGGATAGAAACACCCTGTCTCCACATCCTCTGTCTCTTAAGCTTTTGGGTCTTCCTTATTATCTCCTCATGCGTCTTGCCCACTGTCGGTGTTCCCTTCTGCACAGTGGCCCCCTTGGGTAGGCCTTTGCGTGGACTTCCTCTCTTGTGTCCCTGTCCCACCAAGTCCTTTTCTTGCAGCCAGTATCCTCGGGATGTCTTCCGCCCTCTCCCCCCAGTTAAATGTCATTGTCAGCTGGACTTTTTGGTCTGCCCGCCCCCACCCCTCTTCCTACTTTTCTCATCTCTCCGCCTTCACCAAGTGTTTTTCTGTGCTTTATGTTCCTTCGTTTTTCCTTTCTCTTCCCAATCGGGAGGGAATTAGGGATTATTGGAAATAGTCTGTGCGCTTTGTTTGAATATTCTTTAAAGCTTTGCTTTCCTTTCGTTTATACTTGGGGTTGAATTGGGGATTGCATGTGGGAGTGTTGATCAACTGTTTGAAAAGGAAGGGGAGAAATCTTTCCTGAAAGAAAAAATACTTTAGAATTTAAATTATGTCCATGTATTTGAAAGTTGCAATCTTGCAGCATTCTTAAATCTCTCCCCCTCAAAAATCTGAACAGAATGTCTCCAAGTAACTCTCCAAGGAGTTTCAAGGATAAGTGTCTTTAGACGTGGACAGTGTTTGCAGTGTTTGGAGAAGGGAGGAGAACTTTATGGACTTGGAGACTCCCTTTTCCTCTCCCCCACATTTGAATGTGAACACTGGCTTTATTATTCTTTCCTTCTTGCTTTGAATTGGCGTGGAAAACTCCTAATTTACAGTAGCCATCCATGCAGAATGTGACCAGAAGTAGAGTATTATTTATTTTTTAGATCTTAAATACTTTCTCTGGATTTGTAAGTTGGCTGGAATAGTGTAAACTGATATTTAACAGATGTGTATATTCTTATATATGTATGGTGTTTTATGGCAGTTGTTTTATTGGGAATATTGCCCACTTTCTTCACCCCCAAAATATTTTTTCAGAATTAGCAGCTGACGTGCTGCATTCTACTAAATCCAGTTGCTTTGCACCAATTCTAATAATTAAAATGCGGCCCCCCCCCCCCATATTTGGAGATTCACGTTGGTCATGCTTACTGCTATTTTGGGATTTAGAGTAAAACCTCCCTCAATTCCAAATCCCTTTGATACATTGATTTACTTTTGTGTATGTCTAAGGAAATTTTGCACATTTAAGTTATATTCCTCCCAAGAGAGTATGACTTAGATTTGTCTTTCTCAGCCTGGGAAACTCCAGCTTTCTGTGTGCTATTTCTGCCCATTTTATTAAATCATGTAATTTTGTATACTTTTTAGAAGAAATCATTGGGAATTGAATCTATCAAAGTACATTTACTTGTCGAATTCCCTCAAAGTACTTGGATATCTTCTAGTAACTTTCACTTCTAATTGAAGCTTTTTATTTGAAGATTATTATTAGTGAGTATGAACAGATGGTGCTTGTGGTATTGTGAAACAGGTATTTGGTCTTTGTCCCTATTTCCTGGCAAACAACTTCTAAAATCCTTGGATTTTCCAAAGCGTTAAATGTATTTTTGTATGTTAATGAGTTGACTGAAGACAGGCAGCCCCTAGGTAGCTTTGGAATGGGGGCTGGTTCCCTGAAAGACCAAGGCCTGAGTAGAGGGTTGGGACTTTCAGCCTCACCCCTAACTTTCAGGGAGAGGAGAAAGGCTGAAGGCTAACTTGATCACCCGTGACCAGTAATTTAATTAATCATGTCTCTGTAATGATGCCTTCGTAAAAACCCAGAAGGACTGGGTTCAGAGAGCTTCAGGATAGCTGAACATGTGGGGGTGGGTGGCGCCCCCAGAGAAGTAACTTGCCCTACATGTCTCTTCATCTGTATCTTTTGTAATATCTTTTATAATAAAATGATAAACATAAGTAATTGTTTCTTGAATTCTGTGAGCTGCTCTAGCAAATTAATTGAACCCAAGGAGGGGGTCATGGGAACCCTGATTTATAGCCAGACGGTCAAAAGCACAGGTAAAACAGTCAGAAGTCGGGGGCAGTTTTGTGGGACTGAGCCCTCAACCTGTGGGATTTGATGCTGTCTCTGGTAGTGTCAGAATTGAACTGGAGGATACCTAGCTGGGTCTGCTGCTGAAGTACTATTTGCTTGGTGTGTGTGGAGGCAGGGGGTGGGGGGTGGGGTGGAACCCAACCCTCACGCATCTGGTCACAGAAGTATTCTATGTTGATTATTGTGTAAGAGAATAGAAAAAGCACTTTCCCCCCTCTATATCCTGAGTGCTTTTGTCCCATTTTCTGTTTCACATAGTTCACAAAATCTTATGTTGCTGCTTTTGGTACACTTTTACCCCTTAATCAATGTTTGTTGGGAGTATAGCACTGTGCTAAGGTGAAGGAAGGTATTTGACATGTGCCTGGAACTGTGTTAGTGCTTTTACATGTGTTTTCTTGTTTAATCCTTGTAATTAAACTGTGAAGTAGAGTATAACACTGTTTCATAGGTGAGAAAGTTAAGTAACTTACATTACTCAAGCCCTTAATCCTAATATTTAGTTCCTGAGTACCTTGCTTTTTGGTTTAGAAAGATTTTATATCTTGAGGTAGTAAATTATTTTATTAAAAGATATAGAACTAATTTTTTTATTAGTTCCTATAGAAGTAGATAGAGTAAAAGTCAATCACAGGACTCCAGTCTTTAATGGAGATACAAGAAGGAATTTTTCTTCCTTTTAAACACTGCATCAGAACATAGATATAAGATACTATACTTTTTAAGCACTTTAAATATACACATAAGTGTAAGGTATTCATCCCCTGCCCAACTTGTGAATATTTTAGGGGGCTTATGTTTATAGTTTCCAATTTTCTTCAAGGAGAAACTCATAATCAGATAGATCCCTCCTGGAATCCTAATTTCCATCAATAGGCATAGTCATAGACAAAATTGTAATATTTGTGGGATCAAAAATTTCCCCATCCTTCTTGATTAGTGTAGTCCAGTGTCACTGTTAATTTTTGTCAGTAGCTTCAGATGAAGGTACAAAGTATTAGGAGAGGAGTTTATGGAATTAATGGGAGGTGAAGAAGTTGGAATGTTAACTGCTCCCTAGGAAGGGAAGGGAGAGAGAGTTTTAAGTAGAAAAGGTAAAATATGAAGTGATTTTTTTTTTTAAAGAGTGGAAAACATTACAATATATTTGTGACTGAATAGCAGAAACCAAAAGAAATTGAATAGACAGATGAGGCGGGAAATAAATTATGGAGCAGAATCCTGAGCAGGATCATTAATCAGTGAGTCTTCTCCTTTTTTGGTCTTTCATCCTTCTCCATGTGTAAAGGTATTAGTCTTAAATTGAAGTTAGGGAAAGAGTACTTCTCTAAGATCAGAAGGAAAGAGTTAAAGATATAAAGTGTCTATAGGTAAGTTTGCAAGGAATGTTTGTCACAAATTAAGAGGTGAGATCATCTGCTGAGGGTAAAGGGTAGGAGTGGTAGCTTTTAGGTAGTAAGGCCAAACAGAAGTTGGAAATTGCTACTTAGGAATATGGGAAGGGAAGCCGACTAAAATCTGCAAAGAATTTGACAGACAGTATATAGATGGTTCAACAAAAATCGATATCCTACAAAATAATGGCTTTGATTCTGAATGTTTTTTCTCCAATGGCACTCAGCCATTTGGTTATAAACGTGGGTAGGGTGATTTGAAAGAATTGTAAAATTGTATACAAAGTGAAAGCAAATAGAGTGAGGTCCTGAGTTCTTTAAAGAATGCAGTTTTATTATCTTTTGTTTTTCTTTTAATTGCTGAATGGTCTTTTTTGTGTCCCGTTTCAAATACAAGGTTCGCAGCAGAGATAAGTTTTGCATAGGCAAATTGTTTCAGTAATGTGTTCTATTTATTGTTTTCAGTCTTAAACTTAATGATTTTGGTTTTTTAATTATTGTGTCATGCTGAAAATCATACTAATTAACACCTTAGGGTTAGAATTAATTTTCTCTTTTTCTGTGTATATTTCTGTTATGTAACTGTATAGCCTCAACCAATCTTCTAAGAATCATTTAAAACTAGCTGGTAACAACTTGGAAAAAAAATTTGCTATGTATTTGAAAACCAAAAATTTAATATTCTTTTTATATAAATAGCTCTTAGGATCAGTAAGATGAGAACTCAAACTTTATGGGGTGGGGGGGTCTGGCTGGTTAGCTCAGTTGGTTAGAGCATGATGCTGATAACACCAATTGAGGTCCAGGGTTCTATCTCTACACTGGCCAGCTGCTAAAAAAAAAAAAAAAAAAATTATGGGGGAAGGGATGTAAAAGAACATAAATAGCTTGTCAAATCATGTATCTGGATGGGAAGGTAATATGTTATAAATATGTTATCTTGTTGCAGTTTAAGCTGTGAATTTATCACAATTTGAACGAGAATCTCAGAATTATATTTAGTATAGAAAACTGATGAAATATGAAGTTCATCTGGAGGAATTATAATATATGAGCCAAGGAAATTTTGAAGTACGATACATGGGAGAGATGTGCATTTTAAGATACTCAAGCATATTGGAAAGCTACATATTTTAAAACAGTGTAGCATTGGCACCTGAACAGCTGAGAGAGAAATTTATTTATAGAACATAGTAGACAGTCTAGAAAGAAATCAAAGCATATTTAAGAATTCACTATATGATGAAGTTATGAGACTGTTATAATTCGGATCAATGAGGAAATATTAAAAAATGCCCCGGGCAACTGGCTATTTAGGAAAAAGACCTGTACTTCATACCGTATACCAAAATGAATTCCAGATGAATTAAAGATTTAAATTTGGCAATTGAAGTCATAAAAATATCAGAATAAATTATTGGGTCAATATTTTGCAGTGGGAAATGACTGAAATTTCTTCTTTAAAGAAATTATTTTTAATTTATAAATTTTTAAAATGTCAAACATATGTAACAAGGGTAAAGCCCTTGTTACGTATCTTGCCAACTGTAATGCCATCATGGTATGGAGAAGGCTTTTCTAAGCATGAAACCAAAACCCAGGAGCAAAATAAGAAAGGAGTACGTTGAAAAAATAGGGGTAAAAATTTTAAGCACATTTTAAAAAAGACTATTCATATGACAACATTTGACAAATAAAGGACAAGTTTCCTAATATAGAAAGATCTAATACTAATTAGTATGAAAAAGGCAACCAATTTGTGTCCACTGAACAGCCAACTTATAGAAGAGGAAATATGAATGGCCAGTGAACATTAAAGTATGTTCAACTGAAATGCACATTCAAATTCAAAGCAATCGTGAAAAAGAAAGAAATTCTAGAGGACTTACAGCACAAAATACCTAGCTGTAGCAGTTCAGATAATACGTTATTGGCACATGGATAGACAAATAGACCAATGGAACAAAACAGTCCAGAACAGACTGACACATATACTGTCACCTGCTTTATGATAATAGTGACATAGCAGTACAATGGAGAAAGGAAAGCCAAATAAATGGTGTTGGTCAATTATGTATCTATGGGAGAAAAAAAGTATCTTGACCTTAACTCATACCATGACCCCAAATCATTTTTAGATGGATTGGTGACCAAAGTGTGAAAAATGAAAAAGCTTTTTAAAAAAAGTTTTTTCATTTTGTCAGCAAAGATTGATTAAGTAGGATACAAAATCAGCTAAATATAAAGTTTAATAAGTTGGTCTATATTATTAGATCAAGAGCATCTATGTATCATCAGATATCATTAAGAGAGTGGAAAGCCAAGCCATAGAATAGAAGATATCTGTGCATGTATCTGACAAAGCACTCATCCTGCACCTCAAGAGCTACAAATTAATAGCAAAGAAAAATAAACCGTGGGTTTTTTTGTGGTTTTTTGGGGGCAGGGAAATATCTTGAATAGGCATCCAGAAAGAGAATATTCAGAGGGCCAATCAAACATTTAGAAAAGCTGCTCCAACCCCATTTTGTCTTCAGAGAAATTCTGTTCTATCGTATACCCATCAGAATGACTAAATGAGAAAACAAAAAGATGTTAGCAAGGATATGGAGCATTCAAGACACTCATACACTGTTAGTGGGAGTGTAAATTGATATACCATCTTGGAAAACTAGCATTATCTACTAAAACTGAACATATATATACCCTATAGCTCAGTAATTCCACTTCAAGATGTATACACTTAGGAATGTTCATAACAACACTATTCATAATAGATAAAAGGTGGAATCTGTCCAAATGCCTATCAGTAGGAGAATTAATAAATGAATTGTGCTAGTCATACAGTAGAATATTATACAATGAAAATGAATGAACAACAGTTGCTTCAAACAATACAGATAGACCTCACAAATGATAGCAATTGAAAGAAACCAGTCACAGGTATACCAGAGGCTTCCAAACTTTCTCCCTTCACAATACTTCGTTCACAGCACCCCCAGGCCAAAAGATATACCTAAAAGTTCTGTTTATTAAGTAGTCAGGTCCAGACGACTAAATAATATTTATGTCCCATCAACTTAAGATCTTTAAAAAGAAAAATACACAAAAATTGAAACAATGTGATTATTTCATTTTTAAACAACCACAGTTACTTAGTAATGGGATATTTGTGGAGTCAGACTGGACACCACCACCCTCATTTCCTATTCTATATTGATTTTTGCACATTACTTTCTATCGGAGCAAGCACTGAAAACACATCTTCATAAATATAAGAGATCATTGAAAGTAATATAGTTGGCATAGTGTAATGCTGATGAATCACAGTTGGATATTTTTTCCCTCAAATATAAAATATCTTGCAGTGCCCCAGGACACCTTGATGCACAATTTGGAAACTGGGAATTACAGTGTATGATTCCATTTCTATAAAGTTCAGGAATAGCAAAATTAAAGTGTTGAAGTTAGGAGTGATTACTGTTGGAGGATAGTGACTAAGCAGGGGATGAGGTAAGGCTTCTGGGATTCTGATAATACTCTCTTTCATGATCTGGATGTTGGTTACATGCATGTTCATTTTGTGAAAATTTATTGCACTTTATATTTAAAATATGAGTTGTGCATTCTTCTGTTTGTATGTTAAATAAAGTTTTTAAAAATAGTGTTAGTTTTCACCTATCAGATTGTCAAGGTTGGGAAATTCAAATCATCACTCATACCCTTTAAGAATTTTTCCTATAGGAATGCTTGTCCAGTGTGCAGAAAATTCTATTCAAAGATGTTCAATACAGCATTGTTTATGATGGTAAAAAATTGAAAATAACTATAGACTAATCAGAAATGGAATATCATACTGCGTTTATAAAGACTGAGTATTCTGTGTATACTGAGGTAGAGAAGCTTGAGCGTAGAGCAAGTGGGGAGAATAAAAAAGCTTGTTACAAAGTAGTGTGAACAGCACAATTTTGTGAGGTTTTTTTTGTTTGTTTGTTTTTGGGGGTTTTTTTTGGTGGCTTACCGGTATGGGAATCTGAACCCTTGACCTTGTGTTATCAACACCACGCTCTAACCAGCTAGCCCTAATGTGGGTTTTTATTTTTATTTTTTTAAAGTGGGGGAATATATATATATTTCTGTATATGCATTGAAAAAAGAATCCAGAGGAACGCAACAAGATTTTAATGGTACAAAATTCTAAGGGATAGGATTGCAGTTGCTCTTTAGTTTAATATCCTCTATGTATTTTTTTTTTTTTTTTGTCTTTTTTCGTAACCGGCAACGGATCGCAACCCTCAGTGTTGCGCCCATACCGGACCGGGACCGGCAACGGGATCACAGCCCTCGGTGTTGCTCCCGCACCTTGCTCAGCCAGTGAGCGGCCGGTCTGTATGTGGGATCCGAACCCTCGGCGGGAGCGCAGCTGCACTTCCCAAGCGGTGCACTGTAGCAGTGCGCCACCGGGCCGGCCCTCCTCTATGTATTTTTTAATACTTGGATTTTTATGACGATATATTACTTTGGTAAGCAGAAAAAATATATATAAAAAGAAAAGTAAAATAGAATTTTTAAGAATAAGGTATCTGGGACATAAAGTTGTACTAAAAGGGGAATAGCCTGAGTACTGATATTCTTTTAAAAAAAAAATTGGTTTTTTTTGTCAGAATGATTGAGAAGTAAGTCCAAGTAGTTGTATAAAAAGAAAAATAATAATTCAACTAATTAGTTGATCCATTAGCTAGCCAAATCAAGAAACAGGAGAGAGCTTGGCAAAGGCAAGGCAAAAAAAAAAAAAAAAGGAGAATGCTCATATTCTCAAATTAAGAGTGAGAAAGGGAAAACAACCATAGATACAACGGAAAGGAGAAAAATAATTTTTTGAATTGTAGAATAGCTTTTTCAGATGTAGAGTAGCTTGTGTAATGCTTTGTTAATCAGTCTGCAAAACTTATTGAAACTTATTGAAAATGACCATAGAAACAGCTTAATACACACAAAAAAAAACCCATAAGAGAAATTAAGAAACTATATTTCTCCCTCTGTTTCCCTCTTCCCCCAGCAAGCAAGCAAACAAAAATAACTTCCACCAACTTCAAACACTTTCTTTGGTATATTCAAAGAACAGTTGATGCTATTGGTATTTAAATTGTTCTAGACCATCCTAATTCCTTCCAATTAAAAAAACAAATAGGCCAACATAACACTGATACCTAATCCTAAAATAGTAACAAAAGGAAAACCTTATTTGTGAATCTTGAGGCAAAAATTCTAGACAAAATAATAGCAAATGCTAATCACCAAGTCTGTTAATATAATTTATCATACTAATAGGATAAGGGAAACTCATTTGTAATGGAAAAATCCAACGTTTCTTCCATTAAGTTTTAAAAAAGGAATACATATAGATACTTCTGTGACACTAAGAACATATCACCTAATCAAAAGGTAATATATATATAAATAAAAATGGATAGTGGTAAAACATTTAAGACATTTTGGTTAAAATCAGGACTATAGTAAGGTATCTTCTAGTAACAGTATCTTCTTTTTTTAAGTGAAGACTTTTACTGTGTACTACATATTCAAAATTCTTGAAGTGCTAACCAGTGCAGTTCGAATAAAGAAAAAGCCAGCAAGCAAAATCAACTGAAAAAACCATAGCAACAAGATAATTCAGTAAGGGGACTGATTACACATTTATAATTTCAAATTCAATTTTTTTTCTATATGCAATATAGGAAAGATTATGTGTTACGTAAAATAACAATAAAAAGCATGCCAAAAAGTAAATCCAAAAAGAGATGTAAAAGTCTTCAGTGAGTATGGAAGATACATATTTTATCCCTAGATTGGAAGATCCAGAGTTTTAAAAGATACAGTTTTTCCGTAAGTCTATATATTCGGCATAAACTTAGTAAGAACCCCAAAAATATTTCTTGGAATCAGGTTTAAAAACCTAAAAATGTGTAATGGAAAAAAAAATGTTTTTAACTTACATAATGGAGGATCAGAGTTTATGAAATACATAAAAAACTCCTGCAAATTAATAAGAGGACTGAAAAGAAATGTGCCATTTCATTATATTGACAGTGATTTTTCTCTAGATGGTAAAATAGAGTGAATTTTTTTCTTCTCTCACAATTCTCTATATTGTCTAATTTTTTAAAAAATGCATATGAAATTCTGAAATCAGAGGAAACAAATGTTTTAAAGTTGGTTATCTAGAATACAGAATGAGTTTTCTTTTTTTTTTTTTTTCCCCTTTTTGTCTTTTTTTTACTAACCAGTAACGGGATCGCAACCCTCGGTGTCGTGCCTGTACCGGGGACCGGCAACGGGATCGCAACCCTCGGTGTCGTGCCTGTACCGGGGACCGGCAACGGGATCGCAACCCTCGGTGTTACGTCCACACCGCGCTCAGCCAGTGAGCGGGAACCGGTCTCCACATGGGATCCGAACCCTCGGCGGGAGTGCCGCCGCACTCCCAAGCGGTGCACTCTCCAGTGCGCCACCGGGCCGGCCCGAGTTTTCTTAATAGAGGCAGAATGTGTTCTCTTTTTTATTTTTTTATTTTTTTTCCTTTTTGTCTTTTTTCGTGGCCGGCAACGGATCGCAACCCTCGGTGTTGCGTCCACACCGCGCTCAGCCAGTGAGCGGGAACCGGTCTCCACATGGGATCTGAACCCTTGGCGGGAGCGCCGCCACACTCCCAAGCGGTGCACTCTCCAGTGCACCACCGGGCCGGCCCGAGTTTTCTTAAGAGGCAGAATGTGTTCTCTTAACCATACTACCCTCTCCTACTGCCTCATGAATACATGCCTAATTTTCACCACAGATTGGTAGTGAAGCTTCAAGAAGAGAAGCTGAAAAACTTATCCCAGATACACAGATCACTGTTGTATATTGAGTTATGAATGACTGGTTATCACTATTGATTATACCTTACATCTAATTAGATTTTCGTTTTGAGCTTCCATTTGTATCATGGTCAGTTGTTAAAAAAAAAAAAAAAGTATGACATAGAACTAGTGAGTGAAGAGCAGCTGAGAAATAAAAATGTTAATAGGAAGCAAGAAATGTAAATGTTGGTTTACTTTTAGAAGAATGCATTTACCTTTTAATTACATGGTCACCATAGTTAACACTATATTCCCAAAACCTAGCACAGTGCCTTACACTGATTGATATTTATTAAGTTGGTAAAAACGAATATTAAGTAGACTGTTCCTAGTTGTAATATTCTTGCCTTTGATGTGAAAAATCATGAAGATATAACAGGTACAGTAAGCTAAGAGTTTCATATAACAAATATGACAGAGTACTTGGTAAAAAAAAAAAAAATCAGATGTTAAGATAGGAAACATCTATTTTTGTCTATAAATTTAACCAGCTATATTTATAATTTGTTCTTCATTTTTCCATTTTTGTGATTTTTCTCACAATTAAAAATTTAAGGTAGCTGTTCCACTAGATGCTGGTAATTTATTGGTCTTTATGACTCTAGCTTATTAAGTTTTCATCAAATTTGTTCTCAGAGTTTATAGCATGAGCTTGTTCTATGCCGAGTACTGTAAAGACAGGACATAAGACTGCCTGCTAAATCTACGTCTTTCTCTTTAAAATACTTGTAGTCTAATTGGAGAGACGGTAGTAACTATGTGAAATTGGGGTTTTTCCTCTTAGTGTCAAATTTACCAACCAGATGAATCTGGACAGTTTTAATAAAGATAGAATAACAAAACTATGTACTTGATTTTCTTTTCTTTCTTTCTTTCTTTCTTTCTTTTTTTTTTTTTTAAAGATGACTGGTAAGGGGATCTTAACACTTTGACTTGGTGTTGTCAGCACCATGCTCTCCCAAGTGAGCTAACCGGCCATCCCTATATAGGATCCAAACCCATGGCCTTGGTGTTATCAGCACCACACTCTCCCAAGTGAGCCACAGGCTGGCCCTTATACTTGATTTTCTAATTATAAACTCCAGAGTAGAGACTGTTTTGATTTTTTTTTTTTTTGTCTTTTGTCCGTGTCCGGCAACGGATCGCAACCCTCAGTGTTGCCCCCGTACCGGACCGGGGACCGGCAACGGGATTGCAAACCTCGGTGTTGCTCCCGCGCCTCGCTCAGCCAGTGAGCGGGAACCGGTCTGTATGTGGGATCCGAACCCTCGGGCGGGAGCCCCGCCGCGCTTCCCAAGCGGCGCACTATCCAGTGCGCCACCGGGCCGGCCCAGAGACTGTTTTGATTTTTGTTTGTTTGTTTGTTTGTTTTTGTTTTGTTTTGTTTTTTTCCTTTTTGTCTTTTTTCGTGTCCGGCAATGGATCGCAACCCTCTGTGTCGCGCCCATACCGGACCGGGACCGGCAATGGGATCGCAACCCTCAGTGCTGCACCCGCACCTCGCTCAGCCAGTGAGCGGGAACCGGTCTGTATGTGGGATCCGAACCCTCGGCGGGAGCGCCACCATGCTCCCAAGCGGCACACTGTAGCAGTGCGCCACCGGGCCGGCCCTGTTTGTTTGTTTGTTTCCTCTGAAATTCTGAGTTTCATCTAAAGTAGATAACTAGCAATTTGGATTATTGATTCAGAAAATATTGAATGTACACCCAGTGCTAGGTATTGGGAATATAGTGGTGACTATGGTTACCTCACAGAGTGTAAAGTGTAATGGAATGATGTAATTTAACAAATGACCATTTAAGTGAATGCATGCATGCATGCATGTCTTGGTACTTCTGTGGAGGAAAAATAAAGTGTCGTGAGAAAGTATAACAGGGAACAGAATTTTGATTGGGGAGTCAGGGGTATGTCTCTATGGGAAGTGGTATATTAGTTGGGGCAGTGTGGGTGAGTTACAGATTAACCAGGCAATGAATCATGGTACCGGTGCTTCATGTGAAGGCAGCAGCATATTTGTGCAAAAGTCATGAACTAAAAAGAAAGCTAAGGTGACAGAAATGTAGGGGGCAGGAGAAAGAATGGTAAATGATGAAGTGAGGAAGATACACAGGTCAGATGACTTTTAGGAACTTGTAGGTCACATTAAAGGTTTGGATTATGTTCTAAGTGTATTGGGGGTGCCATTGAAAGGTTTTAAACAAGTGAATGGCATGATATGATTTACATTTTTAGAAGATCATTCTGGCTACTGTGTGGACAGTTGATTAGAGGGGGACAACAGATGGTGAGAGAGACCAGTTCTACCAAACTCGTAGTAATCCAGATGACAGGGGAGGTAGAGGATTTGAGATACAAATTCTGTACTGTAGATTAGACATTTTATTGACTGTCATTTCAGATTTTTATATGTATGCAATATAATAATGTAGATACACAATTTAAAAACAAAAGTGGAATTATATTACTCAAACTTTTTGGAAACTTGTTTACTTCATGTATCATGATCATTTTTCCTTGATAACAACCCATTTTTGTTTCTGAAGATTTTTGCTGTTTAATGACAATCAAAGATAGAGTTCCAAACATAAATGAGATAGATACATGAGTTTCATTGTGTGTGTATGTGTGTGCATGCTTGTGTTTGTGTTACTTTTCATAGTTATTCTTAGACCATAGTTTTGGACTCAACTTTCTTTTATATCTTTTTCTAAACCTTTCTAAGTTTTCATTGTTGGGAATTAAACTACATTGCCTTGGGCTGGCCCATGGCTCACTTGGGAGAGTGTGGTGCTGATAACACCAGTCAAGGGTTAAGATCCCCTTATCAGTCATCTTTAAAAAACAAACAAACAAACAAACAAAAAAACCCAAAAAACTACATTGCCTTGTATGCTAATCTGATGTTAAGAGTAAAGTGTTCACTCTTATCCTGTGGTAAATTCAAAAGCATTTGGTGAAATTCTGGTGAGTGAAAGAGCAATAGTATTTATCTCTTTTTAACGATGCGCATGTATTATTTGAGGTAAATATTTAACACGTCTACTAAAATGTTATTTTAGATAGCAGTTATAAAGCCAGTTAGAATGTGTAAATGATTATGACATGATTAGGAATCCTTACATCCTGGATTACTATAGACACACACACTCTACTGATAGTTTGTGAAGTGTCAAACTGAGATTCTTAAGGTGGTCTGAAGAGCCCCTAGTGGAACATATTGATCAAGCTGTGTTTTCTGGACATTATCCTTGCTGTTATTTTGACAGTTTTACACTAACTATCCAGTTTGTTTAAGGAAAAAAGTTAACAGTTTCTTGAACATAAGTTTCTTGAATATAACAATTTTTATGTTTAAAAATATGTAATTTAGCACTTTGTAGTCCTTACCATGTTTCAGGTACTGTTCTAAGTGTTTTATAAATGTTAATTCTTAACAATTATATACAAGTATTAAAATGTTTTTGTATAAGTTGTAGAAATTTGTTAAATTGGTGTTACATTTTTCTTAGTGTTAGCATCTTTCCTGATATTGCTGTGTAGTCATACTTACTGAATCATATTCATTAAGCTCATCAAGTATTAAATCCATCAAATTATAGCCATCAAATATCATTAAAGTAGAAGTTAAAATTAAGTTAAAACTTTTTAAAATCTTTTTTTTTTTTAAATTTCAGCTTTACCAACAGGGACGCTTATGTCAACTGGGCAGTGAATTTTGTGAATTAGAAGTTTTTGCTAAAGTATTGAGAGCTTTGGATAAAAGGTAAATAATTTTCTAAAAAAATAGTAAAATATACATAACATAAAATTGACCATTTTAACCATTTTTAAGCGTACAGTTCAGTGGCATTAAGTATGTTCACATTGTTGTGCAACCATCTATTTCCAGCCTTTTCCTCATTCCAAACAAGAACTAAATAATGACTCCCCATTCCCTCCTGCCCTCAGGCACTGGCAACCAATATTCTGCTTTCTGCCTCTATGAGTTTGATTACTTACTCTAGGTATCCCATATAAGTGGAATCCTATAATGTTTGTCTTTTTGTGTCTGTCTTATTTCACTTAGCATAATGTTTTTAAGATTTATCTGTGTTGTAGCATGTCAGAATTTCATTCCTTTTTAAGGCTGGATAATATTCCATCACATGCATATACCACATTTTGTTTATATGTTTGTCTGAAAATGATATTTGTGGTATTTCCATCTTTTGGCTACTATGGATAATAATATTGTGAACATGGGTATACAAATATCTCTTTGAGTTCTTGTTTCAATTACTTTGATGATACCAGAAATAGAATTGCTGGATCATACAGTAATTCTATTTTTAATTTTTTGAGGAACCTCCATACTGTTTTCCATAAATTCATTTTTAAGTAACATTTATTTTTTACTGATTTCGTATGTGTTTTGGAAAGTATTTCTTAAATGTGATCATATCAGAAAACTTAGAATGGGTAAAATAATTTTGCCTTCATAAGTACAGTGCTAATATAGATATGTAAAGTTGTTTCATTGAGAAACTGTCTCAAATTGGATTCTTCATACACCTGGTATTATTTTGCTGTGTGTTATGTTAATTTATTTGCAGTTGTTACCAGATCCCCAGAAACTCTGTCCTGCCTTTTTTCAGTCACTACTTCCTCTACCCCAGGGTAACCCCTAGATTCGTTTTGCGAGAATGTTCACAGCAGCACTGTTTATGATAACTAAAAACTGGAAGCAACCCAAATGTCCATCTATAATAGAATGAATAAATAATGATATATCCATACAGCGGAATAACATACATACACAGCAATGAAAATGAAAAAACTACAACACATAGGTGATTCTCATAAACATAATATCGAGCAAAAAAAAAAGCCAAACACAATCTTCATACTGTATGATTCTCTTTATGTAAAGTTCTAAAACTTTATATAAGATTTTGTGTTATATACAACCGTCGTTTTTTCATTCTTATTGCTATATATGTATTGTATTCTGTCGTATGAATATACTGTTATTTATTCATTCTATTATTGATGGATGTTTGGGTTGCTTCCAGTTTTTAGCTATTATAAATAGTGCTGCTGTGAACATTCTTGTACATGTCTTTTGGTGAACATATGCATGCGTGTCAGATATATTCCTAGAAGTAGAATTTTAAAGCATTTTATTTTAAGACTTACAACTTGAGGAGTGCTATCCAGAGTGATATGGAATTTAATAAAAATGTTGTCACAGTAGTTGTACAGGCCAAACAAATGAACTTGGTGACAAAGAGGAGAGAATTTGTTCCACTTGCCTCCATCCCCTTTGGAAAGCTAATACTCTGGCAGTTTAGCTTTTTGAGTTCAAGAAAGGGAGACTGAATTTATCTTCCCCATTGTAGGTATTATATAGTGGGAGCCAAATAGAAATGATCTGGCCTTTGATCGTACTTTCTGTTCTCTTTAGCATTTCTTCTCTAAATTTACTTTAATCACCATTTCTTTTTCCGAACCTACATTTCTAGGAAAATAAGATAATTTTGCAAAATACTGCTGATCTCTAATATGAACATTACTCAGTTGTTTCATTTGTTCAACAAATTAAATAAATACTTGTTGAATGCCTAGTTTGTGCCAGGTACTGTTCTAGATGCTAGAGGTTCAGTAGTGATCAAGATCTGCAGGGTCTCTTTCTCATGGAGGTTATTATTTAGAGAAGAATGATGAGATAATAAACAGGTACATAAATAGCATGATTTCGGTGTTAAAGGATAACTTTGAAATGTGGTCTGTGTACTAAGACTATAGAGAAACTTCTTGGTTAGATGACTAATTAAAATTAGTCTATACACAAATAATAGAAGAGAACTTCTCAATTTTGGTATAAAGAAGCTTTTGGGATAACACCAAGGTCAAGAGTTGGGATCCCTGTACCGGCCAGCCACCAAAAAACAAAAACAAAAAAACAGAAACAAAAAGCATTTTTACTCTACGGAGAGGTTAGCTTTCTGGGATTTGAATTTTATGCAGTTTGGAACATGGCCATTGTAAAGATTTAGTGGAATACCTCTTTTTAATCTCTTAAGTTATCTTTCACCAAGTCCAAATCTCTTGCTAAGTGTTTTATATATTGGTGGAACTAAAAGAATGTAATTTGACATTTTTTTCCCTTTATTCAAAGCAGCAACTCCTATTTACAATTTTGGTTTGTTTTTTTTTTTTTTGTCTTTTTGCGTGTCCGGCAACGGATCGCAACCCTCAGTGTTGCCCCCGTACCGGACCGGGACCGGCAACGGGATCGCAACCCTCGGTGCTGCCCCCGCGCCTCGCTCAGCCAGTGAGCGGGAACCGGTCTGTATGTGGGATCCGAACCCTCGGTGGGAGCGCCTCCGCGCTTCCCAAGCGGCGCACCAGCGCAGTGCGCCACCGGGCCGGCCCTACAATTTTGGTTTTTTAAAATATTTTTTTATTGAGATATAATTTACATAACTATAAAATCTGCCATTTTAAATTGTACCATATAATGGCTTTTAGTATATTCACAAAATTTTGTAACCATCACCACTGTCTAATGCTAGAACATTTTATCACCCCAAAAAGAAACCGTTAACAGTAATTTCCTATTTCCTCTTACCCTCAGTCTCTGGCTGACCATTAATCTACTATTATTTATTCTGTGGATTTACCTATTCTAGATATTTTAGATAAATACAGTCATACAATACATCGTCTTTTTTGACTGACTCTTTCACTTAGCATAATGTTTTCAAGATTAATTCATGTTATTGCTTCTGTCAAAACTGCTTTCCTTTTTTATGGCCACATAATTTTCCATTGTAAGAATAATACTGTGTTTTGCTTATCCACTCATCTATTGAGGAACATTTGGGTTGTTTCCACCTTTTGGCTGTCATGAATGATGCTGCTATACATGTTCATGGGCAAGATTTTGTATGGACATATTCTTAATTTTCTTGGGTCTATACCTAGGGTATATGCGTATGGTAACCTTATGTATAATTTACTGAGGAACAGCTAAACTTTTTCACAGTGGCTACACCATTTTACATTGCCACCACCAATGTATGAAGGTTCCAATTTTTCTGCATCTTGCCAACACTTTAAAAAAAATTACTGTAGCCATTCTATTGGGTATGAAGTGGTATCTTGTGATTTTGATTTGCATTCCTTCCCCTAATCACTAATTATGTTTAGCATCTTACCTTATGTTTATTGGCCATTTGTGTATCTTATTTTAGAGAAATGTCTATTCAAATCCATTGCCCATTTTTAATTATCTTTTTATTTTTGAATTATAATTTGGTTTTTCAAGCTGATTTTAAAAGTTAGTTTCGTCCTTCATTGCCATGAACTTACACACTGTGTACTTTTCCGGAGTGTTACAGGATCACTCAGTGATCCACTGAGTAGAGATATTAGACTAAATTTGAAATTATTATAGCCTCATAATTCATAAGGCAAAACACTTTTTATCTTATTTCATTCTGGAAAATAATGATAACTGTTATTTAAGGTTTGTTTGTTTGTTTGTTTTTTGGTGGCTTGCTGGTAAGGGATCCAAAGCCTTGACCTGATAATTACCTTGGTGTTACCATGCTGTCCCAAGTGAGGTGACTGGCCAGCCCTGATACTGTTATTTAAAAGAGAAGTAGCTAGCACATTCTAAAAGGACAAAAATAAGTTACCTCTATAAAATAACCTTTTCCTCTCTTTCAGACATTTGCTTCATCATTGTTTTCAGGCTTTGATGGATCATGGTGTTAAAGTTGCTTCAGTCTTGGCCTATTCATTCAGTAGACGGTGCTCTTATATAGCAGAATCAGATGCTGCAGTAAAGGAAAAAGCCATTCAGGTTGGCTTTGTTTTAGGTAAGTAATGGTAAAAATAGAGGAGTGTTTTTTCCTGCTAATAGACTCAGAATTAAACCTGCTAACAATAAAAGATTCCTCCGGGAATTTTCCAATGTCTACATAAGGAGTTTATGAGAAAAACATCAGAAGAACTAGGTATGATTTATTAACCATTAACTATACTAGGCATTTAATGGTATCATTCCAAATCCTCATGACATTCCAGTGAAGTGATGGTATTAATAGCATTGTATAAATGAGAAGCAGACTCAGAAAAGTTGAGTAACTGGTTCAAGTCACATAGCTAATAGTATAACTAAGTTTAGAATCCTGTGTCTATATGTTTCCAAAGCACATATCTTTCTACCATGTCATCCTGCCACCAACTTTTTACCTGTTTTTACTATATGCCATGGTATGCGATTTAATCTTTTCGGGGCCTCAGAGACACCAGCAACACCCAGCCAGGTGCCCCTCCTAGGGAATGTAGATCCTAGACCCATGGACCCCCTTTGCAGAGCTCCAAGGCACCAGTACCAGCCTAGCAGCATCACAGATCCACGGGGCACCTCCTCAGACCTGTAATAGTTTGTAAACTTTGGTTTCTCTGTGCCTCAGATTTTTTCGTCTATTAAATTGGGGCACTAATAGCATTTAAATGGTAGGTGTGTTGTGAAAATTAAATGAGAGAATTCATGCGGAGTGGTTACCACGGTACAAAGTGGTTTACATGGTGAAGTAAAAATGTATTAAATGTTAACCATTATTATGGGTCAAGATCCTCAAAAAAGGTGGACAGTATTCTGAGGAAATAATGGCCAGTACATTAGGACTGTTGGAGGACACTAAATTAATTTCTTGCTAAAAAATGAGATGAGTAAGCATCACCATCTCTTTTATTTTTGTATCCTCTGTGATACGCTGCTATTCTAAGAAGATTAAGTTTATTCAGATTAAAGTTCCTGGTTTTTCTTGTTCTTTAGGTGGCTTTCTTTCAGATGCAGGTTGGTACAGTGATGCTGAGAAGGTTTTTCTGTCCTGCCTTCAATTATGTACTCTGCATGATGAGATGCTTCATTGGTTTCGTGCAGTAGAATGTTGTGTAAGGTAAGTTGGAACACATCCTACAATTATGTGCTGCAGTGGTATTTAGTGGCTTTTATAGTTTTAGTTCTTCTAAGTATATTCCAACATTTGAATAAATCTCTGAGGTGATATTTATGTGTCATAGTTTTACTTGTCTGGCCTCCTGTCTCCCATCTCCAAAATATAATAGTTAACGTGCTATAGACATCTTAGCTTAGATTTGAGTATTATGAACCAGAATGTGTATATTACATACATTTTTGCTTTGTCATACGGCTTCCTTGTTCATTCATTCAACAAGTATTTATTGGATACTTATGTACTAAGAACTGTGCTAAGCTCTCAGTGCTAGGACCCTCGAGAAATGTATGTTTTTTTCTTGGGTTTTATTTTTTACTCCTTCTTTGGTTACATTTCCATAGTTGTGCATAACAAGATTAGTATTTTACTTATGAGTTTTCTTTGAAGATACATTTATTTATTTATTTTTTCAGATGTGCTTTAAAGAAAAAGCCTGCAAATTTAGAAGTAATGCTGCTTTTATTCTAATTTTCTCTACATGTGCAATATTTAACTTTAGATGTTTTTGTATAGGTGCTCTCTGTATCCCCCAATTTGATGTGACATTTCTTAAAAAGAATTTTTATATAACACTCAAGGAGAGTAAAAATAAAGTCAAAAAATAAAACATCAGAAATTCCTTGTCATAAGTTAACTAAAGTTGGGTCAATTTACTGAATTTACAGTCTTCTATTTTTATGGAATTAAGCGTCATATTTTCTAGGTATTTTAGAGATGGGTTGATTAAATATGAACCCCTTCAGAGTGAGAATATAGATTGCTCTATAAAACCATTGATTTAAGCTAAAATTAAGTAAAGCTCTCTCTTCTTCTTTAAAAAAAAAAAAAAAAAACAGCAGGATTTCAGTCTTTTGAGGCTGTCAATGCCCTGTTTTATACAGGGATTACCTGAGTTAGGGAAACATTCAAATTCTGAAGTTAATTTTGTAATGTGTAAGCATAATTATAAATAACATTATAGAACCTTATGATAATTTCCCAAATATACTTTAGAAGTATATGATAGATTATAGAAATATTTGTGTATAGAAACTATAAAGGGATTGGCTTATAATTTGTGGTACTGATAAAAGTAATTTGTGTCCTCTTTCCTCTTCTGCCTATTCTAGTCTCCTATTCCTACGAAGATAGACTATTCCATATGGTATTTGGAGGGGGGTTAGTTAAATATGAGGGTACTTCAAAAATTTTGTGGAAAAATAAGGTTAAAAGATAGTACAAATCTTTCCACGAACTTTTTGAAGTACCTTTGTATTTCTATGTACATGAACTAGTTAATTTGGAACAGAAAAGCCATTTTATATGATTTCGTTATAGATTTATAGTAGTCTTAACCAAAAGATAAAGCATTTTATTTTTGTTTGTGCTTGATTTTTATGTACAAAATCAGAAGATTTATTTCACCCAGATTCCTAACATTTATTCTAATTTGAAGGCTCCTATATAAATTTTGCTTTGCCCTAACCAAAAGGTTTAGTTTTCTCACAGGACCAAGGCAAGTTCTCTTCTTCCTAGTTTATCATCTTTAGCCTTTGGCAAGTTGTTCACATTATTATGGTTCCAAGTGTTATAGGCAGGGAGAAGGGGGAAGGGGAAAAGGTTCATGCCGAGTCTGCTTTTTCTTTTCTTTTCTTTTCTTTTTTTGAAATTTTTCTAAAAAATAATAGCTTTCCCAGAAACCTAACCCTATCTCTTTGCTAACTGCCTTTTTTTTTTTCCTTTAAAGATGAGCAGTAAGGGGATCTTAACCCTTGACTTGGTGTTGTCAGCACCACGCTCTCCCAAGTGAGCAAACCCGCCATCCCTATATAGGGATCCAAACCCGTGGCCTTGGTGTTATCAGCACTGCACTCTCCCAAGTGAGCCACGGGCCAGCCCTGCTAACTGCCTTTTAAATTGGGAAATTGGGACACATTCTTCACATCATCCAACCTGTATAAGATGGTCTGGGGAGCAAAACATTTTTAATTGTGCATATTGCTACCCTGAATGAACTCATGAGTCTACATTAAGGAAGAAGGGGTGGGGGATATTGAATAGGGAACTAACAATATACAGTGACTACCTTGGCTATCTTTGGAACAAGCACATGTGAAATTAGAATATTGTCTGGACTAAGAAACAAAACCATTTATAATACCAGCTTACTAGAGATACAATCAAGGTGGCGGAATAGACGGTCTGCAGCATCAGTCTCTCCCACAAATCAACTAATTTACAGCTATACAAATGTAACATCAGCCATGCCAGGGCCGCTGGAGCTCAGGGGAAGAGGAGGAGAGACCTATGGAGTTCATGAAGGTAGGAGAAACTACGATGAGAGAAAGAAAAAGCTGCTTTGAGCATTTCGGGCCACGGCTGCTTTAAGGCTTGAGCTGATAATCAGCGCATGGAGCAGGAGCCAGCAGAAGCCACAGCTGTGCCCTTCAGATGGCGTTACTTGGAGGCGGCAGGAGAGAAGAGGGCCTTGGTGGCCCCCAGGACAGCAAGACCACTAATAGGGTTCATGTGGACCCATGCAGGAGTGAGGAGCCAGAACAAATGCAAAAAGGGAGCCATTCAGAAGCTGGTGAGTCATCACAAGGGACCGGTGCATGGCCCGTCCCATGGGAAGTGTTTGCAGCATGGGCAGTGGGGGAGACAGGACCATCAGGGGAACACTGGGGCACAGCAAGGACAGCTGATCTGCCCCCCAATCAGCACAGGACCACTCAGAGGAGACTGGTCAGGAACGCAGAATTGCATGGGGTGCAGTTTGATGAAAAAACTCAGGCCCAGATCAGAGTTTCTACAGAACACAGATCCACCGGGTTTCTGTAGAGCCAGATGTACCTATAAGGTCAACCATTAAACCTTGAGCTGCACAAAAAGCCTTCCCTAGGGAAACAGCAGCAAAGTAGCAATTTAAACAACCACACAGCTCAAGTACTGGTTCCCACAGGAAGTTCCCCTGTGTTAGAAGCAAAGGACAAAAAATTAGTTCCACCCCAGGCACACAACCAGCACCTTGGGGCCTGCGTGGGAACTGGAGGCTTGGACCTGGGGACTGGACCCCACTCCTACTTCCAGACAAACTGCACCAGTGTGTCAGGGCCAGCCTGGGGACCTGAAGCATGGAGAAGAGGACTGGACCCACCTCCCACAACCAGGCACACCAAGCCAGCACCTTGGGGCCCACCCACGGTCCCGGGGCATGGAGAAGGGGACCAGACCACCCTCCCACAACCAGGCACACCATGCCAGAACCTTGGGGCCTGCCCGGGGACCCGAGGCAAGGAGAAGGGGAATGGACCTCTCTCCCACAACCAGGCACACTGAGCCAGGGCTTCAGGGCCCACCCGGGGACCTGAGGCATGGAGAAGGGGACTGGACCTCTCTCCCACAACCAGGCACACCACGCCAGCACCTTGGGTCCCGCCCAGCAACCCAGGGCATGGAGAAGGGGACTGGACCACCCTGCCACAACCAGGTACACTGAGCCAGCACCTTGGCGCCTACCCAGGGACCCGGGATATGGGGTCGGGGACCGGACCACCCTCCCACAATGAGGCACAACATGCCAGCATCTCAGAGCCCATCCAGGGACCCAGGGCATGGTGATGGGGACTAGACCTCCCTCCCACAACCAGGCACAACATGCCAGCACCTCGGAGCCTACCCTGGGACCTGGGGCATGGACAAGGGGACTGGACCTCTCTTCCACAACCAGGCACACCACGCCAGCACCTTGGTCCCCGCCCAGCAACCCAGGGCATGGAGAAGGGGACTGGACCCCTCTCCCAGAACCACGCACATGGCGCCAGTGCCTCGGGCTCTGCCCAGGGACCAGAGGCATGGAGAAGGGGACCAAACACATCCCGCAACCAGGCATACCACCAGTGCCAAGGAGCATGCCAAAAACAGCACCCTCACGTGGGTGGCCCACCACAGCCATCACAATAACCATGGCTACTGCAAAAGTGGCTAGACACCACAGCCACCACACAGATGGTCCGCCAACCACTGGAGTGCATTCACACAAGAAGAGTCACCAGCAGAGACAAAGAGAAGAAGAGGATGTCTCTTTCCACAAAACCCATTTCAGAGTGACAGAAGCATCTGCTATATGATAATATTGGGGGACCTGATCACATCTCTCAGCACTGGACAGATCATCTAGGCAACAAGTTAACAGAGTAACCATTATTCTTTCAGAAGGAGAGAAGAAACCTAGGGCAATTAGAGGGGGGAGGGGGAGGGTATGGGGGAAGGGGAGAGGTTGCACAAGGGGCATAAAGAATATGATTTGTAACAATATATATGCTAGTAATACTGATTTAATCAACATATCTCAATGTTCAACCCCCAAAATATATATAATTGATTTTGATTCAATAAATAAATAATTTTTAAAAAGAAAAAAAAAAAAATACACAGCTTACTGCCTGTGTGCCAAGACAAGAAGTTTTGTCCTTAGGAATTTGAAATTTCAGAATCAAGTTTGCCTGTACACAAGTATAATTGCCAAATTCTCAGTCATTACAGGTGTGTTTAATATAGTTTATAATATATAATATTGTCATCTACTTAATATTTTTAGAAAAAAAAGTTTTAATTTTAAAATTCAAATTTTTATTTTTATTTTATTTTTATTTTTTATTTATTTTTTTTTTTTTAAAGGACGACCGGTGAGGGGATCTTAACTCTTGGCTTGGTGTTGTCAGCACCACGCTCAGCCAATAAGCAAACCGGCCATCCCTATATAGGATCCGAACCCGTGGCCTTGGTGTTACCAGCACCGCACTCTCCCAAGTGAGCCACGGGCTAGCCCTTAAAATTCAAAGTTTTAAAAGCTTAAGTTAGCTTTTTATAAGGCAGAAAGAAATTTGGGGTATTAGTTGACCGTTTAGTTGAAGTGGAAAAGAAGCATTTTGCAGAATAGATACTAACGAAATCCTTTGGCCAATCCCAGGGGCCTTGAGCCTGGTGCAAGAGTAAGAATGTCTTTTTTAGTTTAATATCACAAAGCCAATTTCTAATCTGGGACCGGCATCAAAACATTATAGAGCAAATGTCAGAGAACCTCCTGGCCTTTCTATAGTTAAATCTGGTGCCATTTTCAGTCCTTTTGTATTCTTTGGAGACTCTTGCCTGTTTCCCTTTTCTTATTTTTTGTTTAATAGCTTTGTTTTTTTCCTCCTTATATATTTCCTTGCCAAGCAAATTTAAAAAATACAGAAAAATTTGAAGAAGAAAATAAATGTTATCTGTAACCCTACTGCACAGAAGTAACCACAGTTACTATATTGGTGCATTTTTAGAAGAGGACAACCTAAAAGCATGTCCTCAACTCCTTTTTCTAACCTTTTCTCTGGAATTAATCAATCCATGTAAGCGTGCTTTGTCTAAGGTCAAGAGTTCTCGTGAGACCTCCAGAGGAGAGAGCAGAGGTTGCCTTTGGGCTCATGAGGGTGGTGGGACAGAGCAGACTTGCTTTTTATTTTAAATACTTTACTATTATTTCTTACCTTGTAAAACCATAGACATGTACAACTTTGATTTTTTTTTTTTTTTTTTAAGTGAAAAAAATAACTTCCTGAACTAGGTGGGGAAAGACTTGAATCTGGATTGAAAGAGAATTGTGAGTCCAGGCAGTTGGATTTCATGAAATCCAAAGACAAATAGAAATTAGAAGCTAGAAGAAAATAGCAGTATATCAGTTATTGAGAAAATACTATACCTCATCAACTTTTTGGGCAAAAGAAAGAATTTTCAGGGGCCGGCCCGGTGGCGCACTGCTGCAGTGCGCCGCTTGGGAGCGCGGCGGCACTCCCGCCAAGGGTTCGGATCCCACATAAAGACCGGTTCCCGCTCACTGGCTGAGCGAGGTGCGGGCGCAACACCGAGGGTTGTGATTCCGTTGCTGGTCCCAGTCCGGTACGGGCGCGACACTGAGGGTTGTGATCCGTTGCCGGTCACGTAAAAAGACAAAAAGGAAAAAAAAAAAAAGAAAGAATTTTCAAATATAGAAAGACCCAGTATGCCTCCATGTACTTATCTGAGGAAATCCTTGAAGAATTTCTTTAACCACATAAAAGATCAACAGTAACAGGTCTCAGAATAGGAAAAGGCTGTCTGGAAACAGTGATAAGTAACAAATATTGTAATATATATTTTACATGTAAATGGGGTAGGAAGAGAATGAAGAACAAACTGTGGGAATTTGTAATAGGTCTTAAATAAGGATTTTTTTCCCCCTAAATTGAGATGAAATAAAAATTTTAGAAATAACATAAAACAGAAAATCTTAGTCACCACATATTCTTGGTACAGGGATCTGAACCCTTGACCTTGGTGTTATCAACACCACTCTCTAACCAACTGAGCTAACCAGCCAGCCTACCATATATTCATAAATGTAAGATAAGGTTGAGTGTTTTTCCCCCCAAAATCATCTCAGTACGGAGAGTTATTTTGTTATATGATGTCTTTAGAAGTCTATTATTTTGAACAACAAAGTACTATTTGGAAGAAAAATGTTGACCTAAAACTTTGGTCAGTGTTAACGTCATAGAGACCACCTGGAGAATTTACTTTTTAAAGAAGTAATGAAATTTAACAGATTTAGAATTATTCTGGAGGTCCTGACCTTACAGTTGTTAAGTATTGGATATCTTCATTAATTGGCCTGTAAAAGATTACTTTGAAAAGTGATACAGGAAAAGTGGGTTAGGAGGAATGGAAAAGCTCAGCAGTCCTAGTGCTTTGCCAGTGGTTTCTGGTAGCTATGGATAAAATTTCTGGTGATGTCATACACACTCAGAAGTACTGAATTTTTTTTTTTTTTTGGTGGCTGGCCAGTACGGGGATCCGAACCTGTAACCTTGGGGCTATAAAGCTGTGCTGTAACCAGCTGAGTCAGTGGGCTAGCCCCTCAGAAGTTCTGATTTTAAAACCAGCGAAAATGTTTTATTCTGAAGAGCTGTCAGATGACTCAGTAAGCAGATATGGTGATGATAAAGACAAATGTTTAAAATACAGGTGAATAGTTTGAATAATGTTGTTTTGTAAATTATGAAGAGAAAAAGCAATATTGAAAATTTAACTTAGATTTAAAATATGTATAACAGAAGATTTAAATATTAAAAGTTTTAAAATGTTATCACGTTGGATGGATATATAATGACTTGTATAATGGAAAAGTGAGATAGAACTTCCAAGTTAGGGTGGGAGTAGGGGTAAGAGTGATTGGAAACCTGACCTTGCTAGATATAAGCAGAAAGAATAGAGGAAATAATTTAAGTATGATAAATGGAAAAAAACTGATTAATGAGATATGAAAAATAAGATGAAAAGTTTGAAACCAATATAATTATTATCACAACACATGTAAATAGGCTCAATTCCTCTACATAAAGATAGCAGTTGCCAAGAGGGTTAAAGGATTAAATCTAGTTATATATTATTAAAAGGAAACAACCCAAAACAATAATTTTAACAATAAAGAAGAATTCAGAATTAAAAATATTAGTTGATACAAAAGGGATATTGATAATAGAATGTATAATTCACAAAAAGGTCTTAAACCTATGCAAAGAAGATAGGAACCACCTAAATAAACAATATACCCTAAAAATACAAAGAATTTGCTAAAAGATAATCAATGTCGAGTGCCTGCAGGGCAGGTTAATTCAGAATTCATAGAGATTATCAAGGAACTCTGCTATCTATTCTCTGTGAGCTGGTTTTGTTTTTGGCTCACTCTCCAGTGGTTTTAAGGTTGCTGCAGTAGTTTAAGGTATCAGGTGCAGATTCCATGTTGTCCAACAGAAGAAAGACTCTCTTCTGAATCATCATTTTTTTGTCTTTAAAGACAGGGAAACTTTCTCAGAATCCATCTATCATACCTACCCTTGAGGCTTATTAGTCAGAGCCAGGTCATTTGCTGACCTCTGAATTAGTCGCTGGCAAGGAAAATGGTATCCCTATACTATGATCCCCTTAAAATAATCATGATTTACTCCTGAGTCCTATGTGAAAGGAGTCGATGCCTGAACAAAACCAGGGCTCTTCCACAAACAAGAGGAGGGGAGAATGGCTGTCAGTTAGGGAGCCAACAATGTATGCTACATCTCACAGTGATTTCCTACCAGACCTAAAATTAAAACCATACGAGACTGTCAAAAAGAAAAAGAAGGAAGATGTAAATAACTAAAATCAGAAATGAAACTTGGGATGTTACTACCAACCTTCCAGAAATAAAAAGAATTATAAATGAATCCTATGAAAAGTTGTACACCAACAAATTAGATAGTGTAGGTAAAATGGGCAAATTCCTAGAAATGCACAAATTACCTAGATGGCCTCCCCTCCTCCCCCGCCAAAATAGAAAATTTCAAAAGACTTGTAACAAGTAAAGAGATTGAATCAGTAATCAAAAGCCTTCCAACAAAGAAAAGTCCAGGACCAGACGACTTCACTAGTGAATTCTACCAGGCATTTAAAGAAGAGTTAGCACTAGCTCTTCTCAAACTCTTTCAGAAAGTTGAAAAAGAATGAATACTTCCTAACGCATTTTATGAGGGCACCATTACCCTGACACCAAAGCCCAAAAAGACATCACAAGAAGACAATTGTGCACCAATATCTCCTACAAATATTATATAGATGCAAAAATCCTCAACAAAATACTAGCAATTCGGGCCGGCCCGTGGCTCACTCAAGAGAGTGCGGTGTTGATAACACCAAGGCCACGGGTTCGGATCCCATATAGGGATGGCCGGTTCACTCACTGGGTGAGCGTGGTGCTGACAACACCAAGTCAAGGGTTAAGATCCCCTTACCGGTCATCTTTAAAAAAAAAAAAAATACTAGCAATTCATATCCGATAGAATATTAGAAGGAGTTTACACCATGACCAAATGAGATTTATCCCAGGAATGCAAGGGTGGTTCAACATAAGAGAATCATTTGATGTAATACACCACATTAATAGAATGAAGGAAAATACATGATTATCTCAGTTAATACAGAAAAGGCATTTAACAGAATCCAACACCCTTTTGTGATAAAAAATGTACAGAAAACAAGTAATAGAAAGGAACTTCCTAAATATGACAAAGAGCATTTATGAAAAACCCACAGTTAGCATCATACTCAGTGAAAAACTAGAAGCTTTTGTCACAGGATCAGGAACAAGACAAGGATGCCTGCTCTCACTCATGGCATTCAACATTGTACTGGATGTCTTAGCTAAAGCAATTGGACAAGAAGAAATTAAAAGCATCCGTATTAGAAAGGAAGAAGTAAAATTATCTCTAGTCATGGATGAATTGGACCTCATCAAAATAAAAAATTTTTGTGCCTCAAAATACGTTATGAAGAAAGTGAAAAGACAATTTTCTCCTACAGAATGGGAGAAAATATTTGCAAATTACACAGAGGTAAGGATCTAGTATCCAGAATGTATCAAGCATTATAAGTCAATAACAAATAACACAATTTTTAAAATGGGCAAAGAACTTGAATAGACATTTTTCTGAAGAAGATATATAAATGGCCAATAAGCACATGAAAAGATGTTCAGTGTCACTAGAGAAATGCAAATCAAATACAATGAGATACCACTACACACTTATTGGGATGGCTACTATTAAAAAACAAAAACAAAAAATAGAAAATAAGTGTTGGCAAGGATGAGGAGAAATTGGGAACACAGTGGGAATGTAAAATGGTGCAGCTGCTGTGTGATAGTTTGGCAGTTTCTCAAAAGACTAAACAGAATCACCATATGACCCAGCAGCTTTACTCTAAGGTGTATGCTCAAAAGAATTGAAAACAGGGACTCAGTTATTTGTACGCCCGTATGTACTGCAGAATTATTCACTGAGAGCCAAAAGGTAGAAAAATAGATGAATAGATCAACAAAATGTGGCATATATATACAATGTACATACGGTTATTCTGCCAGTTCTGATACATGCTATACAACATGGATGAACCTTGAAAATTTTATGTTAACTGAGATAAGTAAGACACAAAAGGATAAATGCTCTATGATTCCATTTTTCGTGACCAGTAAGGGGATCGCAACCCTTGGTGTGGTGTCGCCCGCACCGCGCTCAGCCAGTGAGTGCACCGGCCAGTCCTATATAGGATCCGAACACGTGGCGGGAGCGTCGCTGCACTCCCAGCGCCGCACTCTCCTGAGTGCGCCACGGGGCAGGCCCTATGATTCCATTTATATGAAATATCTAGAACAGGCAAATTTATAGAGACAAAGTAGATTAAGAGGTTACCAAGGACTGGAAGGTAAAGGGGAATGGGAAGCTGTTGTTACTGGTTACAGAGTTTCTGTGTGGGGTGATAAAGTTTTAGCAGTGGGTGGTGGTGATGGTTGCATGACATACTGCATATAATTGATGCTACTGAATTATACAGTTAAAAACTGTTAATATGACAAATTTTATGTTGTATGCATTTCACCACAATAAAAAATTTAAAAACCCGTTCCAGTCTTTATTTTCATTATCCAATCCTCCCCTTTCAATTTATCATTTATTCCCCAAATTTTTAACTAGTTCTTAGAAAAAGACACTTCTAAGAAGGAAAGAAATTCTTTTTTTATTTACTTTTTTATTTTGGTCAGCTGGCTCGTACAGGAGTTGAAGCCTGGACCTTGGTGTTATCAGTACCATGGTCTAACCAGCTGAGCTGACCAGCCAGCCCAAGATTCGTTTCCTTTAAGTTTGCTTTTTGTGTATTTTATTTTTGTCATGTGTAATGAGGATCTAACTAGTCATCTTGCTCAATCTTTTAGTAAATATATTCGCAAACTAAGGACTTATACATTTGTATATTTTCCATTTCAAAGAATGAATATTTTATCCAATTAAATAGTATTTGTTTTTGACAATAGCTGTTGATCAAGTAGATGTGATTTTATATTGTCATAAAAGTACAATATGCTTCCATGGTAGCGCCACATTTGAAGAACCTTGAAAACTTGTCTTTTCCTTAGGCTGAGTGCTGAGACAAAATTAGACTGTCAGTTGAACCAAAAGTTCCCTGGATCCTGCATCTTGCTTTGTGTCAGCCCAGATGGACACACAAACCCTAGAGTCTCCATATGTTTAATTTGCCCTTTTATTTCAATAGACAACCAGCAGGAACTGGAGAAAATATCAGGCTGTGCTTTTCTGGCATAAAATGTTTAGTTTGCTACCTCATCATGTGCCAATTACTAAATAATTTCTAGAATTTGTTATTTTAGGAGAATATTTACAATGAAGGCTATTGGGAGTACAATTCTTAGCATTGTGGAAATGAGAAGCAAGAACTGTTCTTTTCATTCTCTAAATTGACAGCCTTTGTCTGGGTTTCTCCTTTTTCTCATTCAGCCATTTGGCAAACTATCAAATCATATATCTTTTTTTTTTTTTTTAATTTTTATTGAATCAAAATTGATTATCATATTTTTTGGGTTCAACGTTGAGATATGTTGATCAAATCAATATTTCTAGCATATGCATTGTTACAGATCGTAATTATTCTTTATTCCCCTTGTCCAATCTCTCCCCATCCCCCTTTTTCTCCCCGCTCCCATTACCCTAGATTTCTTCTTTCCTTCCGAAACAATAATGGTTACTCTGTTGATTTGTTGCCTAGGTAATCTGTCCAATGCTGAGAGGTGTGATCAGGTACCCCAATGTTATCATAGAGCAGATGCTTCTTCTGTCACTCTGAAATGGGCTTTGTGGAGAGTGACGTCCTCTTTTATCTCTGCTGGTGACTCTCCTTGTGTCAGTGCTCTCCAGTGGCTGGTGGACCATCTGCATGGTAGTTGTGGTGTCTAGCCACTTTCGCGGCAGCCATAGTTATTGTGGTGGCTGTGGTGGGCCACTGACATAGAGGTGATGTTTTTGGCATGCTCCTTTCTGCTGGTGGTGTTCCTGGTTGTAGGAGTGTCTGGTCCCCAGATCCCTGCTTCAGGTCCCTGGGCGGGCCCCAAGGCCCTGGCATGGTGTACCTGGTTGTGGGAGGGGGTTTGGGTCCCCAGGCAGGGCCCTGAGGTGCTGGCATGGTGTGTCTGGTTGTGGGAGGGGGGTCTGGTCCCCTTCTCCATGCCTCAGGTCCCCAGTTGTGGGAGGGGGGGTCCAGTCCCCTTCTCCATGCCTCAGGTCCCTGGGCAGGCCCCAAAATGCTGGCAGTGTGAGTGGTTGTGGGCAGGGGTCCGATTCCTGGCTCCATGCCTCATGTCCCCTGGCAGGCCCCAAGGTGCTGGTGGTGTTCCTGGGCTGGAACTAATTTTTTGTCCTTTGCTTACTTCTAAAACAGGGGAACTTCCTGTGGGAACCAGTACTTTAGCTGAGTGGTTGGGCTAAATTATGGTTTTGCTGCTGTTTTCCTAGGGAAGGCTTTTTGTGTAGCTCAGGGTTTAATGGTTGACCTTATAGGTACTTCTGTCTCTCCAGAGACTTGGTGCACCTGCGTTGTGTAGAAACTCTGATCTAGGCCTGAATCTTTTCATCAAACTGCACCCCATGCAATTCTGCACTCCTGACCAGTCTCCTCTGAGTGGTCCTGCACTGATTGGGGGGCAGATCAGCTGTCCTTGCTGTGTCCCAGTGTTCTCCCGATTGGCCCATGTCCCCCACCACCCATGCTCCAAACACTTTCCATGGGACAGGCCCTGGGCTGGTCCCTTGCAATGACTCACCGGCCTCTGAATGGCTCTTTTTTTTCAGTTGTTGTAGCTCCTCGCTCCTGCGTGGGTCCACAGGAACCCTATTAGTGGTCTTGCTGTCCTGGGGGCCACCAAGGTCCTCTTCTCCCCTGCCGCCTCCAAGTAAGTCCATCTGAAGGGCACAGCTGTGGCTTTTGTCGGCTCCTGCTCTGGGCGCTCAGCAGCTCGAGCCTTAAAGCGGCAGTGGCCTGAAATGCTCAGAGCAGTTTTTTCTTTGTCTCATCGTGGTTTTTCCCACCTTCATGAACTCCTTAGGTCTCTCCTCCTCTTTCCCTAAGCTCTAGTGTCCCCAGCTTGGCTGATGTTACATTTTTATAGTTGTAAATTGGTTGATTTGTGGAAGAGAGTGACACTGGGGACTGCCTATTCCACCATCTTGACTGGAATTCCCAAGTCTGTATTTCTAACACTAACGCTTTTTTTTCTCCAGGATTTTTTTTTTTTTCCTGGACCTTTGTAATATCTTCTGTCCTGGTTGCTTTGCTTCCACTCTTGGCTTTGCTGTAATTCATTCTGCACACCTCAGCCAGAGCATGTTTCTAGAGTTGCACCATCCCATATGATTTCTATTAACCATAGGTGACTATTTAAATTAATTAAAGTTAAATTAGTTAAAATTTAAAATGATTCCTCAAACTAGGCGTATTTCTAATACTCAGTAGCCACTTGTGGCTAGTGGCCACAAATTGAACAACACAGGTATAGAACATTTCTAACATCTAGGAGATTCTGTTAGCATTGTTTTAAAGCATAAATCAAATCACCTCACTTATTTTTACAACCAAAACTTCTTTCCATGGCCAGCAAGGTCCTATACAGTCTTTCTTTAAAAAATCTCTCCCTTCCCACTTCTCTTTACATAATTCTTTATTCACTATATTCTGGATACATTGGCCTTCTTTCCATTCTGACTATACAAGATTATTTCCCCCTTATTCAGGGCCCTTGCACTTCTTGTTTCTTCTATTTGGAACATGCTTCCCCCCCAGATTTTTAGATGGCTGAGTCATCCTTATTTAGGAGTCAACTCAAATGTTCCCTCCTCAAGAGAATTCTTCCCTGTCTACCCTAAGTACCTCCTTTAAGAAGCTCTTGACTGTATTATACCCTGTTTTTATTATCTTCATAGCATTTATCCTTAAATGAACATTTTACTTGTTACGTGTGTCTGCTTACCCTAACACCCTTCTCCCTACTGGAATGTAAGCTTCTTATGGTCATGGATTCTTTCTCTCTTGTTCACCACCACACCTTTCCATCTAGAAAACGGGTTGGCACATAGTAGGTGCTCAGTCAATACTGGACTATCAGAGTCTCTCAAATCATTACCATCTGGACTACCTTATTTTTTCATACTCCTAATCTTTTCCTAGATTTGAGTTCTGTTTTCTTTTTTTTTTTTTTTTTTGTCTTTTTCCGTGTCCGGCAACAGATCGCAACCCTCAGTGTCGCGCCCGTACCGGACCGGGACCGGCAACGGGATCGCAACCCTTGGTGCTGCTCCCGCGCCTCGCTCAGCCAGTGAGCGGGAACCGGTCTGTATGTGGGATCCGAACCCTCGGCGGGAGCGCCGCCGCACTTCTCAAGCGGCGCACTATAGCAGTGCGCCACCGGGCCGGCCCCGAGTTCTGTTTTCTTATGTATGGTTTATTTTCCTTTTTTTTTTTTTTCCTTTTTGTCTTTTTTTTTTTTACTGACCGGTAACGGGATCGCAACCCTTGGTGTTGCGCCTGTACCGGGGACCGGCAACGGGATCGCAACCCTCGGTGCTGCGCCCGCACCGCGCTCAGCCAGTGAGCGGGAACTGGTCTCCACATGGGATCCGAACCCTCGGCGGGAGCGCCGCTACACTCCCAAGCGGCGCACTCTCCAGTGCGCCACTGGGCCAGCCCTTATTTTCCATTTTGACGGAGGTCATGACAAACTACTACTTGGTCATCAGGTTAGCAATTTGACAGGTGACATTGTTTCTTTGTGAGTATACTTATGTTAGCATGAAAAGTCTGTATACTAAAACGTGATTTTTTCCACTTGAGGGTGCTTAAAAGTTCATGGAAAGATTAGGTTTTTTTTTTTTTTTTTTTGTCTTTTTCCGTGTCTGGCAATGGATCGCAACCCTCAGTGTTGCCCCCGTACCAGACCGGGGACCGGCAACGGAACCGCAACCCTCGGTGTTGCTCCCGCGCCTCGCTCAGCCAGTGAGCGGGAACCGGTCTGTATGTGGGATCCGAACCCTCGGGCGGGAGCGCTGCCGCGCTTCCCAAGCGGCGCACTTATCCAGTGCGCCACCGGGCCGGCCCAAGATTAGTTTGTTTTTGCACGTGGCTGGTAAGCATATTCTTTTTTAATTCCATCTTTTCATGAACCTTTTGAAGTACCCTAATATAAATCCAATCCACTCATCATTCTAGAGTAACTTATAAATTATTGTATTCATTTCAGCTTTAAATTGGAATTTGATATTATGAAGGATATGCCAGAATTTTGGATTAACCTTAGTATATTACTTTGCTTGAGGACTTTCTTTTCTAGAAACAGATAACTGTATGGTGAGTGTCGAGAGGATACACACTGGCATTGTATAGTATTCACCATGTTACTGATTAGTCCTGGTTCTTTTGAAGTTATTTTCTCTGTTTTCCCTGACTCTACAGAGGAATGACAGGGATTAGAAGACTGATTCTTTTTTTTTCTCGTTTTAGGTTATTGATTTGTTGTTGTTTTTGGTGTAAAAATAAATTTTAAGTATGTGTTGATTTTATACTCCTGAAGAATGCAAAAACCCCTCCATACTTGGTTTTCTTTTAAAGGGGTTTTATACCTCTGTTCCTTCTGGGGCTGAGCATTTTCAGAGAATTGTATTGGCCCCATACATGGACTTAATGTTCTAGCCATCATTATAATAGACACAAAAATATTTGTCCAGTTGTAACACTATTCTGTGTTGTAAGTCTGTGCTATCTAGACTTCAGTCTGATCTAAAGCATTTTACTACTCTTGCATATTATTAAATAGTCAGCATGGTTGTATAGTTACTTTGTGTAAAGAACTCTATTTTCCACTGTAGAGGATAAAAAGAAGTCACTGACACTACTATTATTTTCAGTTATCTTATTAGAAAGATAAGAAAAATTGAGCATTTATGAAGCATCATGAAATCAGTGGTAACTGATCAAATATATTAAAAATAAGAATGGAAGATAATGGTAGGTAATACTTTATCATGTTGATTTTTATTTTCTTCATTATTTTCCATATTTCTTACACTGAAATTGTATTACTTTTGGAGTTGGAACAAAAAATAAATTTTATTTTTTTAATTGTAGCACATGCTGAGAACACAAAGTATACAAAATATTTTGAGAAGATAGGGAATCAAAGTTAGATGAGATTAATCATGAGAAGCATTCTGAGAAGAGCATGTACTTCCTTATGGGCATTAGTCAACCCGTTTGGGCCAGACAGTTGTTTTCCAATGCTGTCTTCATTTCTTGCACCTAGGTACCTTAAGTCACTTAGTTGCTACATAGTGATCTATAAGAGGTTATTTGGTCCACCTTGCTGGAAATATAAAAAATAGAGGACTGTTATTTGTGTTTTTGCAGGTTGCTTCATGTGCGAAATGGAAACTGCAAATATCATTTGGGCGAAGAAACATTTAAGTTAGCTCAGACGTATATGGATAAACTGTCAAAACATGGCCAGCAGGCAAACAAAGCTGCACTCTATGGAGAGCTATGTGCACTCTTATTTGCAAAAAGTCACTATGATGAAGTAAGTGTTTTGAGGTACATTTAATTATGACTAGTAAGTACCAGTGAAATAGGATAAAGCAAATACTCTTCTGTTATTTGTCTTATAGATATCATTGTCATATAGTAGGTTTAATTAAAGCAGTACACATTTGTAATGGAATATTTAAAATCAGACAAAAGGAGTATTTGTGAGATGGATTTTAGATATGTATGTGTGCACTTTAGGACCAATTTTGTTTTTTGACCAAATGTCTCTGTTTTGATGGGCATGCTCTATGCTCTGTTAACTGAACCTCTCTAACAGATACTTTTGATTGGATGTGTAGCTCTGGGTAAACTCTCATAACTTGAAGACATTCATTTTAATGGGAAGCTAGATTTTATTTATACCATATAGCATTGCTTTGCTCCTTTCTTTCCTTTGCCATATGAGAAAGAGCTTAATTCCTGGCTTTTATACTATTAAATGAATGCTTTGGTGCTAATAAACACATAGACGAGAAGTGATCTATGTGTGTTTAACTCCTTTGCTTCTTTTTTTATTTATGGAAGAATATCATGATTATTTCATGTTGTCAGATAGCTTTCATTTAGCCTTCAGATTTTAAAATTATTCCTATCTTGTTTTTTGCCTCCTTAATATAAATATATATATTCCACATTTAAAGGAAAATTATAATTTTAAGTGAAACCAGAAAATTTTAGAATAATTGTAAAGTGAAATTTGTGCAGCCCAGATGCTAGGATCATCCTGCATATAATATTTATTTAAGAATGCATCAGACCCACATGTAAAAAATGTAAAATCCTTATCAGGATGCTTGTAATTTTTCAGGAAGTTTATGTATGTACTTGTTATTTTTGATGCTGAGTTTCTATGTCTACTGATTTCATTCTGTTGATGGATTGTTTTGCTGCCCCTTGTGTGTGATAACTGTTCCATAGTTTATCAACCCAGATATAGCACCTGGCACCTTTGTGTAATTTTCACACACAGAAAACACAGAACCCATTCATAGAACGCCTTTGTGCGGATAGCCAACTTTACTGAAAATTAGAGTAAGGTTAACAACACTGAATTGACTAAGTAATGCCTGTCTTAAAAAATCTTCAGGTGCCCTACCCCCTTTTGGGGGGGGGGTCAGCTGGCCAGTATGGGGATCCAAACTCTTGACTTTGGTATTATCAGCACCACACTCTCCCACCATCTTTTTATACCTCTGCATGGAAACTCATTTTAGCCATCTCTGGTTCCTCTTTTCATAATTTCTTTTTATCCCCTATTTCTCATACTCCTCTCTGAAACTATATTCTTCTTTCTGTTACATAGGGTGATTCATATCTTGCCATTCTTTACTCCCTGCTCAGCTCCAGGCCCACCTTAATATGTCCAGACCCACCAGTGTACTCAGTGGAACAAAAGTGCCCTTTACTCAGGGTCTGGCTGTTAGCTCAGTTGGTTAAAATACAGCCCTTTAATACCAAGGTCAAGGGTTCAGTTCCCCGCACTGGTCAGCCACCAAAAAAACAAAAAAAGTACCCTTTACTTACCAGTTTCCACTTTTCTTTCTTTACTAGGCTGTTACAATTTAATTAACAATTATTTTCTTTCTACATTTGGATTGAGGGGTTTATACTATGCCTTATTCATGGTCTTTGCTACTCTCAGGACATTCATGAGGAATGTTTAAGTCTGTGGATGTTTCTTTTAATTATAAATAAACTTTTCATTGATGTCTACAGAAAAGTACACAGATCTTGAGGATATAGTTTGATGATATATTACTATATTCTTATACTAGTCAGCATAAACTAGGCTATGCTGAGGTGATATCAGCCCCAAAATAGCAATGGCTTGGAACAATAAAAGTTTATTTCTTGCTCATGCTGTATCCCTATCTTGGGACAGCTGTGGCTATACTTAACATTATATCTACACTTTGATTAAGACCCGTTGTGGTTTAGGTCATCTTCTGGAACATTACCAGCTTTGGAGCAGAGGCAGAAACATCATGGGGGAAATAATGCTGGCTTTTAGAACCTTTTCCCAGAAATGGCACATTTTACTTCTGCTCATATTTTAATTGGCTGAAGGAAATCACATGGCCACACGTTTTTCTTTAATGTGGAAGGGAAGTATATCCTTCCCAAAGTGGGAAGGGAGATGGGGGCAATAGATATTTTAAAATATGGGCTGGCTGGTTAGCTCAGTTGGTTAGAATGCAGCTTTATAACACTAAGGTCACAGGTTTGGATTCCTGTACCAGCCAGTCATCAAAAAAAGAAAAAAAAGCAAAGCATTACAGTCTACCACAATTCTAAAGATTATATACCTATTACTTTGGAACAAAAACTGCTTATTTAGTATCTTAGAAACACAAACCAGGTTTTTTGGCCTAAATCTGAGTTGGGTAAATAGTTTTTATTTTATTTTTGCATCAGAATTGTTTCTAAATATCTTTTAGGTAAAATGCAAGAGGGAAGTTACAGAAAAGAGCAAATGTTTATTTTCTCATATTGTCTAATGTATTCTCCCCCCATTCGTTGTGATCCTTTGTAATATTGTTTCTCTATAGCAGTTATCACTATCCAAAATAATTTCTTTTGCCCTTTTTTTTCCCTTTCTCCCACTAAGCACTAGGAGAGAAAGGACATTTTCAGTTTTGTTTCCCACTACTATCTGATGTGCTAGCACATTGCCTGCCATTTAACCTCTCTGCACCTCAGTTTCCCATAACAGTACATATCTCTTAGAGCGGTTGTGTAAATTAAATGTGTTAATGCACATAAAGTGCTTAGAACAATAGCACAAAGTAAGAACTCAAACAGGCAATTAAGATATAAAAAATTAAGATATATAAAATCAAGATATAAAAAAAAGTGTTACAGTAGGGGAAGGAAAGTATGGGAAAATACAAGAAACCTAATCTAGGGCTAAAACCTAAAGACAAGTTATGTGAGTTAAGACGCTGGAGGAAGGGGAGATGTATTCTAAGCAGAGGGAACACTATGTGCAAAGGCTTCTGGGCAAGAGAGAACATGCTTCTGATTTCCCAAACATGTGTTACATATCCTCAAGGTTTGATTCAGACAAGCTGTAGATATTAAGAGAAAAAAATGATGTAACAAATTTATACTTGCATGAAAATTTAGCCTCTGAGAGAAAATTTAAGTGTAAATATTTTGTGTGTGTTGTTATTTAAATACTTGAAAGCTTGCAGGAAAAATCTGCAATCATTTCATTAAATACTGTCAATCTGATTTATCACAGTTCTGTCTCTTCTGTAATATTTATTTTTTTAGGCATATAAATGGTGCATTGAAGCAATGAAAGAAATCACAGCAGGCTTACCAGTCAAAGTCGTGGTGGATGTTTTAAGACAAGCTTCTAAGGTGAATATAATGTTAAAATTACTAAGTGAATTATATAAATCGTCAGGCTTTAAATTTGTTATAGTTAACCAATTATTTAACATATTAGTTACTGTATACTCCATAGACTAACAAGGTCTGTTTTCTAAGTTTCTGTGCTCCGTTTTAGGAACCTGGTTTCTTTTTTTAAAAGATGACCGGTAAGGGGATCTCAACCCTTGGCTTGGTGTTGTCAGCACCACGCTCAGCCTGTGAGCTAACCGGCCATCCCTATATAGGATCTGAACCCATGGCCTTGGTGTTATCAGCACCGCACTCTCCCGAGTGAGCCACGGGCTGGCCCTAGGAACCTGGTTTCTAAGTAGAACTATCTCCCATAGACTTTAGGTAATTTTCCTTTGCCAAGAAAACCTGTGAAATAATTCATTTCTATAACTGTTTCAGCTCACTGAAGTACAGTTCAAAGTAGTACTTTGATGCTATTCTGACTTGAGTTTATTTTTGTTTTACTTAAACTTATATAGCAGCCTGAATTTCTTATGCCAAAATTGTGTGGGATTTGATCACTTTTCTCCTAAAGGATAGAGTAGTATTAAATCTTTCAGTCATAGTATTGCATTCACAGCAAGACAGCTTGTTGTAACTTTTTATTAAATTAGTCATTTTAGAGCAAGTAAACAGCAAAATTCATATTATCTATTAATTCTATTTTTCCACGAATTTTTCAAAGTACCCCCATATTTGGGTTACCATCAGAGCTATAAAAGAGACATTAGTATGTTTTTAGTTAAATGAATATCCAAATATTCTGAATTAATATACAGACAGCATAATATTTATGCAATATTTATATTTTTATATGCAAATGATATTTAGAGTTTAAAAAACTACTGGCTATCCTTATGTTTCAAAATATTTTAAGAAATAATAGGAAGACTTGAAATTCTATGCTTTTAAAAATTATTAAATAAAAACTACAAAAGAGTGTTGTAAGCCACTCCAGTACCCTAGAAAATACTATAGTAAACCCTCCCTCCACCATTTCATTTTAATGATAAGGATGGGAATATACTGTCTTTGTAAGGTAACTTTGTTATAACAGGTTTGCACTGGAAAGGACTTTCAAAATTTTTAACTTTATAATTTTCCAAGGAAAGAAATTACAAGTAGAACACTTCTGTTTATGTTTGAAGATTTTTTTTTCTTATTGACTATCATAGTTGGAACATACTTATTTTAGCACACTAATGAACTGTTTGAGAGTTATTTAACAATTTTTCACTTTGTCTTTAGGCTTGTGTAGTAAAGCGTGAATTTAAGAAGGCAGAACAGTTAATTAAGCATGCAGTGTATTTGGCACGGTAGGTGATTGGTATTAAAAATATCATTTTAAATTGTCTTTCTACTTTTTATCCTAATAGTTTTGTATCCTTTTATAGGGATCATTTTGGATCCAAACACCCAAAATATTCTGATACACTGCTAGATTATGGGTTCTACTTACTCAATGTAGATAATATCTGTCAGTCTGTGGCAATTTATCAGGTATGTTAATGGTTACCCTTTTTCTCTTTCAACCTAAATTGACTTGCTGACCTGTATTTGTTTGTAGTATATAAACCAGTCTCTAAAAATAACTCTTTGAGGCCTCCCCCCACCCCATAGGGCACACCATTATTTTACTAAATATAACCTAGAAGGCTTAAAAGTTAATGTTTTAGGAATTAAAGAGAATCATTCTGGGAAGGAATTGTTGGGTTGTGGGCTTATATTTAGGAGTACTTTTCCATTTTTCATTTGCTCAGATGATGGCTTGTCTATGTGGTTGATGTAGTAAGTGTCACTGTAGTTGTGTTTGTAATAGCTAGGAGGGCAAATAGCAGTCATTTTAGGCCTTATCGTAATCAGTCTTAGGTAAATGAACATATTATGCCGTAGCTCTAGATGAGGTATTTTTGATTTTACAGTTCACTTTTAAAGAATGGCATAGAGAAAAAACACTGATGTGATTCCCAAGACATAGGAATAATTATTATTAAGCCATTACCTTTTAAGTCTGACTCCATCTTCAGAAAATCAGGCCTTCCAGGTGACTGTAATGTTCTACTATGATTTAAATGCAGCAGGACTTTCTTGCTTCAAAATTTATGGGATTGGATGTATAGAATATATGTTTAAATTATTAGGATGTTTAATTAGGTGGTATTTTGTAAAGATTTACAGTAGTATCAATTTTTTTTACTGTTTCAGGCAGCCCTTGACATTCGACAGTCAGTATTTGGTGGCAAAAATATCCATGTAGCAACAGCTCATGAAGACCTGGCTTATTCTTCTTATGTTCACCAGTATAGCTCTGGGAAATTTGACAATGCACTGTAAGTTCTCCATTCCTTTCCAGTGAAGGATTAAGTACTGTTTTTTAGTTTTCCCCTAATAGTCCTTTATGTATTTTAAGGATTAAATTGGTCTTCCTGGAGCTTTAACAGAATGCCTAAAATATTCTTGAAATCACTTAAAATTATAACAATTTATAGGCCATTTATTTAGAATTAACGTAGGGTTTAATATTGGGATTTGTATATTTTCATGTAGAATATGACTTATCTTTTGAACATTTCCTTCATTAATGTTTCTTTGAGTAATAGTCTCTGGCTAACAGACATACATAATAACTTGGAAACTTATCCCTCAAAAAACATAGAAATACTGAAAAAATGTAACAATCATCTTTTTAATTTTATTTTATTTATTTATTTTTTTTTAAAGATGACCGGTAAGGGGATCTCAACCCTTGGCTTGGTGCTGTCAGCACCACGCTCAGCCAGTGAGCAAACTGGCCATCCAGGTTTGCACTGGAAAGGACTTTCAAAATTTTTAACTTTATAATTTTCCAAGGAAAGAAATTACAAGTAGAACACTTCTGTTTATGTTTGAAGATTTTTTTTTCTTATTGACTATCATAGTTGGAACATACTTATTTTAGCACACTAATGAACTGTTTGAGAGTTATTTAACAATTTTTCACTTTGTCTTTAGGCTTGTGTAGTAAAGCGTGAATTTAAGAAGGCAGAACAGTTAATTAAGCATGCAGTGTATTTGGCACGGTAGGTGATTGGTATTAAAAATATCATTTTACATCTTTTTTAAATGCATAAATGAGTGTGCAAGAGAGAGGGGAAATCCCCAAGGGCCAATAATTGACACTAAAATCCAAAGAGTTAGGCATGAACTATGGTAAAACTGCTCTGGGGTTGTGAGAAAGCTGAGAAGTTTCTGTAACCTTGGTTGAGCAACAATCCTGAGTTTAAGAGACATTTAGCCCACAGGAGGCTGTGAGTTAGAACTGAAACCTTCACATGAAGCCAAGATCAAAACTACACCAATAGGGAAAGGACATACTAGGGAAAAAAAAAATCTGTCCATTGACAGAGAGATGACAAGGAAACTTGTCCATCTGAACTTGGGCTAACAGTTGAACAAAAAAAGGATCCTCACAGGGAAATTTATAACTACAGACCTGTACCACTCTTGAGATTTGGAATCATGCATGCAGGAACCCCCAGACTGAGGAAAACATTAAAAAATACCTTGGGGCTGCCAGTTCTCCTAGAATGCCTTATGGGAGAAAATGCAAAACTCTTGGAAGTAATGAACTGTCAATCCTGACCATACAGATATCTCATGGATCTAGCTCTAACTAAAATGAACTCACTGTCAGAAATTACAAAATGTGTAAGGAGAGTCAACAGACATAATGAACAGTACCATTATTAAAGCCTTAAGAACTTTAGCTAACAAAACTTCTTTGTTTGATACTATAAAGCACATATTCTTAAATGATTAGCTATTATAAAATGGATTGGCAAATAGTTTGAGTAAAATATAAATAAAGTTTTATCGAAACATAGCCATGCTCATACATTCATGTATTTTCTATTTCTGCTTGTACACTCTAACAGCAGAGTTGAATAGTTGGGGCAGAGAATGTGTGGCCAGCACAAACTAAAATATTTACTATCTGGCCCATTACAGAAAAAGTTTGCCAACCCTTATATAAAAGAAAGAATCAGTAGTATTTTGGAGAGAAAATAAAGAAAAAAGGCAGATTCTAAAATAAAACAGCTGATACATGCTACAACATGAATGAGCCTTGAAAACATTATGCTAAGTGAAAGAAGCCAGTCACAGAGGATCACATATTATATGATTCCATTTATGTGACTTATCCAGAATAGACAAATCCATAGAAACAGAAAGTAAATTGATGTTACCTAGCTGGGGAGTTGGACGGAAATGATAGGGAGTGAATGTTAATGAGCATGGGTTTCTTTTTGGGGTGATGAAATATTGTAAAATTAATTGTAGTGATGGGTATACAACTTTGTGAATATATTAAAAACCATTGAATTGTACACTTTAAATGGGTGAATTGTGTGGTTATGTGAATTACATCTTAGTAAGAGAAGAGTATTTATAAAAAATAAAGTAAATAGCTAGAAATGAAAAACAGTCATTGACATTAAAACTCAGTAGACAAGTTAAATAGCAGATTAGTTACAACTAAAGAGAGAATTATTAGTGAATTGGAAAACAGATTTGAGAAAATTAATGATTTCCTGGGTAGGGGTTTTGGAGTTGTTTGAAAGGTACTGGCAGATAAAATAGATAACTTACTTTTAATTTGGTGAGATGGGCCATAAACAAATAACCAAACATCTCAGGCGAGAGTACATCTGAGAAGAAGAATAAAGTAGGTTTAAGAGTTTAGAGAGTGATGGTAGATATTTTTAGGAACTTTTTTTTTTTGGTGGCTGGCATGGAGATCTGCACCGTAGACCTTGGTGTTATTATCAACCCTGCTCTGTAACCAACTGAGCTAACTGGCCAGCCCTTTTTTTTTTTTTTTTTCTTTAAAGACTTTTATGTAGTCCAGTCTGGAAAGGCCTGTTCAATGAGCAATGTGCCATGTGGATATTCAGGGGAAGAGCATTGCAGAGAGAGGGTAAAACAAGTATGAGGGTGAGAGCATGCTTTGCATGTTCAGAAAACTGCTAAGCCTGTGGAGGTGTGAAAGAGAGGGGGTGATCTGAGAATGACAGGAGATAATGTCAGAGAGGTAGCAGAGTGAAAGATCATGTTGAGCCTTGTAGGCAATAATAAGGGCTTCCTATTTTATTCTGAGAGAGGTGGGAGGGAATCCATTGGGTGTTAAAAGTTTGTTCCACAACAGATTGGAAATTTAAAACTAACAAAAAGCTGGTCCTTTATCACAGATAGTTTTAGAAGTACTTTCTATAAATACTATATTATATATTGTGATTTTTTCAAATGCTTAAATCATTTGTAACTAAAAAGAAATGGCAGACTATATCTATCTGTATTGCAGATTTCATGCAGAAAGAGCTATTGGTATCATTACCCACATCCTACCTGAAGATCATCTTCTTTTGGCTTCCTCAAAGAGGGTGAAAGGTACCTTTTGTAACCTAGTCTCAGATATTTTTTAATTGAATGATACGTGGTATAAAATAAGGGTGTTCCTTTTCTCAGAGATGGTAGCACAGGATTAGACTATATCTATTATTACTAAGATGGCCCATTCATGCAGCTCCACTTAAGGGTTTCCAGTGGTTCATAATGAAAGATGGTTTGCTTCTATCATATAAGCTTAGTAAACCAGGATTTCTTTCTTGTGTCTCTTCTGTCTTTCTTTCATTTATTCATGCATGCATTAATTTCTTTTGAGGAGGGCATGGAGGAATAATGCAAATGATTCCACAATAACATGGATAGAAAACTGAAGATGAATTTTATAGTTTCAGCTTTATTGCACACAGGTCTTAAACTGAGTGTCATATCACATTATCCTAAATGTTGTAAGGCTCTTTTCAAATACTTTTTTCCTTTTCTTATTTTAACTTTTCTTCTAATCACCACCACCAAGGCTCTTTTATTTAATGAATTTAGTTTGCTAACATGATTGAGTTACCCATAAAGTAATTCTGTGCATTTTGGGTAAGTTTTACCTTAATTCTGGAACTGTCTTTTTTTTCTCCTTCTTGATTTGCATTTTTTAAGTTATACAAGTAATACGTTATTAATGTCAAAAATTAAAAGTTAGATACAAAAGAGAAAAATAAATTAAGCTACCCCAAATCCCACCAATCCCAAATCAAAATTTTGGTGAAGATTATTTTAGACTTTTCTTTTTTATTTTATTTTATTTTTTTAAAGGTGACCGGTAAGGGAATCTTAACCCTTGATTTAGTGTTGTCAGCACCACGCTCTCTCCCAAGTGAGCTAACCAGCAATCACTATATAGGGATCCGAACCCTTGGCTTTGGTGTTATCAGCACCACACTGTCCTGAGTGAGCCATGGGCTGGTCCTAGACTTTTCTTTTTTAAAATAAGATAAATGAATAAAATAATAAAAATAAAAGATAAATGATTTTTTCACTTAATATAACAAATATTTTTCTATTTCAATACATGTAGGTATTTTTTTACTATTGTATTTACCCTCACCTTTATTATTATTATTACTATTATATATAACACTACAGTGAAGTATATCTCTCTTATTTACATTTGTGCACATAGACAATTTTCCATGAAATAAAATTACTGGTAAAAGAACATGTTTTTAAGGCTTTAGATGGAATGAAAGTGTTCAGTGCATCTTTGAAATTGAAATGCCTTCTTTCCTGATTTGGTTGGTCAAGTGAATAGAAGGAAAACAGTTCTTTTAGATGTATTTGGTTAAAGGTCATGCTTTATAAAGTGTGGTTGCAAAACTTTCAAAAGTACTTAGGTACTCCTTGACACAGTTTCATAAGTTTAGAAAATTCACCTCTTCTTCAATTTACTTTAAAAAACAAATTCACGTCATGAAAGTATAGCAGCCTGTTAAAGTAGAAGCTAATTCTGGAAAATAATTTGATGTATTCCATTGTTTTTCTTAAATTGGAATTAATTATGCCATGCAAAATAGAATGCCCCCCCCCCAAAAAAGTAAAGGACAATATAATTATCCTCTGTATGGGGAGGGGATTGGTTTCAGGACACCCTTTGGATACTAAAATCTATGTATGCTCAAGTCCCTATATAAGATGGTGTAGTGAGTACATACAACGTATGCACATCCTCCCCACATACTTTAGATAATCTCTAGATTACTTGTAATACCTAATACAATGTAAATACTAAGTAAATAGTTGTTATACTATATATTTTGTTATTTTTATTTGTTTTTATTGTTTGTGGTTTTTTCCCGAAACATTTTCAATTCTTAGTTCGTTGGTTGAATTGGTGAATGCCAGTCCATGTATATGGAGGGCTGATCTTGACCAATTAAAAACCATACTCACATATAAATATTACGGGGGTCCTCAGAACGTTCTTGGAAAATACATATTATGAAAAAAAACTATGTGTGGGTTACAAAATTTTTTTGCACCAAAACTAACTTGTGCTAACTTGTTATAACATGTCTAAACAAGATTTAGTTTAAAGAACTAAGAAGAATAAGACAATTTGGAAAGAGCTATCAGACCAACATGAATTCTGCTAAAATTTAAGCAAAACAAACATTAAATTTATGATGAAGCTTGGGTGGAAGGGAAGAATGGTGAAATCATTGATGCTCTATGAAAAGTTTATGGGGACAGTGCCCCAGAACAATCAGCAATTTACAAATGGATAATTCCTTTTAAGAAGGGAAGAAATGGGGCCAGCCCGGTGGCGCACTGGATAGTGCGCCGCTTGGGAAGTGTGGCGGCACTCCCGTCCGAGGGTTCGGATCCCACATACAGACCGGTTCCCGCTCACTGGCTGAGCGAGGTGCAGGAGCAACACCGAGGGTTGCGGTCCCATTGCCGGTCCCGGTCCGGTATGGGGGCGACACTGAGGGTTGCGATCCGTTGCCGGACACGGAAAAAGACAAAAAAAAAAAAGAAGGGAAGAAATGATATTGAAGACGAAGCCTGCAGTAGCAGAGACATCAATTTTTAATCTTGTTCATGCCCTAATTGAAGAGGATTGATGATTAACAGCATGAACATAGAACCATAGACATCTCAGTTGATTCAGTTTACACAATTCTAACTGAAAAATTAAAGTTGAGCAAACTTTCCACTCCAGTGGGTGCTGAAATGCTGCACCCAGATCAGCTGCAGATGAAAGCAGAGTTTTCACTGGAAATTTTTTTTTTTTTTTTTGGTGGCTGGCCTGTACAGGAATCAATGCTGATCTTAAACAAGTGGGGTCAAGATCCTGAAGCATTTCTTCAGGAGGTGAATATGGTTTTGCCAGTACAATCCTAAAGACAAAACACAATCAGAGCAGTGGCTACCCAGAGGTGGAAGTGCTATGTATAGTTAAAGTAAAAGCAGGGGGCTGGCCAGTTAGCTCAGTTGATTAGAGTGTGGTGCTAATAACACCAGTGTCCAGGGTTCAATCCCTATACAGGCCAGCCACCAAAAAAAAAAAGAAAAATCAGATCGTCAAGAGCAAAGGTCATGGCAACAACTTTTTTGGATGGTCAAGGCACTTTGGCTGTTGACTTTCAGGAGGGCCAAAGAACAATCACATTGCTTATTATGAGAGTCTTTGGAGAAAGTCAGCCAACGCTTTAGCAGAAAAATGCCCTGGAAAGTTTCACCAGAGAGTGCTTCTCCACCATAACAGTGCTCCTGCTCATTCCTTTCATCAAATGAGCAATTTTGCAAGAGTTCCAGTGGGAAATCATTAAGCATCCACCTTACAGTCCTGATTTGGCTCCTTCTGACTTCTTTGTGTTTTCTAATCTTAAAAAATCTGTAGGGCCGGCCCGGTGGCGCACTGCTACAGTGCGCCGCTTGGGAGCGCGGCGGGCCGAGGGTTCGGATCCCACATACAGACCGTTCCCACTCACTGGCTGAGCGAGGTGCGGGCGCAACACCAAGGGTTGCGATCCCATTGCCGGTCCCGGTCCAGGACAGGCGCGACACTGAGGGTTGCGATCCGTTGCCGGACACGAAAAAAGACAAAAAGGAAAAAAAAAATCTGTAAAGGGTACCCATTTTTCTTCAGTGAATAATGTAAAAAAAAGACTGCATTGACATGGTTAAATTCCCAGGACCCTCAGTTCTTTAGGGATGGACTAAATGGCTGGTATCATCACTAACAAAAGTGTCTTAAAATTATGGAACTTATCCTAAGAAATAAAGTTTATATTTTTATTTTTATCTTTTAATTCATTTTTCCGCAAACTTTTTGAAGTCCCCTCATGTATTCAATAAACATTTGTATTATTTAATTTTAAATTAATGTTTTGATTAGTTTTAGTGAATGGTTTGAAGTGCACTGATTTAATACTTTCTTTATTCAGCACTTATTTTAGAGGAGATTGCAATCGACTGTCATAATAAGGAAACTGAACAGAGGCTGCTTCAAGAAGCTCATGATTTGCACCTGTCTTCACTCCAACTAGCTAAAAAAGCTTTTGGGGAATTTAATGTACAGACTGCAAAACACTATGGAAACCTTGGAAGGCTTTATCAGTCAATGAGAAAATTTAAGGTAGAAACATGTTTTACTATATTTTTGTCTCTAAATAACCTTAAATAATTTTTAAAAGTACAGTCATGTGGTGCTTAACAGTGTTTCAGTCAGTGATGGCCTGCATATATGGCAGTGATCCCATAAAATTACAATGCTGTATTTTTCCTGTACTTTTTCTATGTTTAAATTTGTTTAGATACACAGATACCGTTGTGTTACAGTTGCCTGCAGTATTCAATACAGTAACATGCTATACAGGTTTGTAGCCTCAGAGCCATAGTCTATACCATATACCCTAGGTGTGTAGTATGCTGTACAGTCTAGATTTGTGTAACTACACTCTATGATAATCACTCAAAGAGGAATTCACCTAATGAAGCATTTCTCAGAACATATCCCCATCATTAAATGATGCATGAATGTAAAATCTTACATAATAAATCTGAAATAATAAATCTTCTGTAATTTTAAATAGTAAAGTATACATTTATTATACTCCTTTCTTATTCCATAAATGAATTGAGAAAATAGCTAGTATAAAACAGCATAATCAAAATATAAATAAAATTTAAAAATCAGAACCATGAAAAAAAAAAACGTTTCGAACTGAAAAGGCTGATATGATTGTTTTACTTAGACTTCAAACATAGTTCTTAGGTAAGTTAAGTATGTACATCTCTTAGCAGTATGCCCGGCAGTTGGTAGGTATGCAAGAAATGTCAGATATTGCAAGTATTATTAATTGTAGTAATAAATTGTAGTAATAAAAATTACTAACTTTAATTCTCTTTTAGGCTTTTGGGTTATAAATTTGTGTGTGTGTGTGTGTGTGTGTGTCTCTCTCTCTCTCTCTCTCTCTCTCTCTCTCTCTGTTATGGGGATCCGAACCCTTAACCTTGGTGTTAAACTTCACTACACTCTAACCATCTGAGCTAACCAGCTTGCCCCTTGGGTCATAAATTCTTAATACTGTCCATTTTCAATTCACAGTAAGGAAAGAATGAGTCTGCCTAAGATGTTCGTTTTTACCTGAAAATCACTCTATATGTGTATCCCTTAATTAACATAATTTTAGTTTGTTGGAATAAAAATTGTCAAAACTCAAAAAAAATAAATGAAGTGTATGCCTATATAAGTTAACATATGATATGGAGTTTCTTAACAAGGTCCAATTAAATTTTGAAATGTGTCAACTAAAAGAAATAATTTCATTTTAGAATGTTTTGTTAATTCTAACAATTTTGTTAATTTCTTCTATGTTGTTAAATTCTTCTAGCAATTTTTTATTACCAGAACAAGTTTTCTTTTATCACTTTTGTCATAGGGCACTATTACTACCATCAACTATGTGCAGTTTTCAAAAACCAGCAAGGCTTCCCATAGGCACTTTTTAAAATAACATAGTATATGTTCCTTGATGTGATTACCTCATGGCAATCATAAGATGTCTTTGGCGTTTAAAAGGACCTTGCTTATTGGGTAAGAACTGTTGACATAAGGAATAAGTATAATCTAATGATTGATTTGGCATAATTATTTTTCAGGAAGCTGAAGAAATGCACATCAAAGCAATTCAGATTAAAGAGCAACTTCTTGGTCAAGAAGATTATGAAGTAGCCCTTTCAGTGGGACATCTGGCTTCTTTATATAATTATGACATGAATCAGTATGAAAATGCTGAGAAACTTTATTTGCGATCTATAGCAATTGGTATGTTACTTTTAAATTTTCTTAAGTCAATTGATTAGAGATCAATATGTCAACATGTCTATAAGTTGTATAAGGGAACTATTATTACTAAGATTTAAATGGGTTTAAAGCTGTAAAAGATATCCAAGAACCACCCAAAAACCATCTGGAACCCTTCACTAAAAGTGCTTTTTTGATGTTGAAGTCAGTGGTGAAGTCAAAAGTAGTTATTTTATAAACTGTGCAATTATTACCCCCACTTCCCTTCCCCTCCCTTCTCCTGACTTTAACATAAATGGAGTAATATAATGTATATTTTTATGTGTCTGGCTTCTTTTGCCGAACATTTATTGTGAAATACATCTGTGTAGTTGCGTATCAGTGTCACTTGTTAATTTCTAGTGCTGTATAACATTTTATTGGATGAGTATACCATTATTTATCTATTACATTGTTAATGGACATTTGGAACATTTGGGTTTTTTCTATTTCAGGGCTATTACAAAATATGTTGTGATCGTCATCTTATGAAGTACCTGTTAAAACTCTTGTCCATTTTTATGTTGAATTATCTTGTCATATTCTTTTTTTTTGGCGGAGGGGGCGGGCAGCTGGCCAGTATGGGAAACCAAACCATTGACCTTGGGGTTATATGGCTGTGCTCTAACCAACTGAGTAAGAGGCCAGCCCCCATCTTGTTATTTTGTTACTGACTTATAGACAGTGGATATGACAGTCCCTTTGTTGGTTACATGTGTTGTTCATTTGAAAAACAAATTAGGTTCATTTGTTTGTTTGTATTACATTTTGCCCCCTCCATCTTTGTTTGTTTTGTTAATTTTTTGAGGATGTGAAATATTAACAGTCTGAAATCAGCACTATGCAGAAAGATATGCTCAGAGATATATAATTTTTCCCTAATTTCTTCTACCCAGTTCTCACCTATCCACTATGGGTAATCACTCTCATTACTTTCTGCTTTATCCTTTCTGTATATCTTTTTGCACAAATGAGCAAACAAACAAATATTTTCTTATTTTCCCTTTTTTATACAAAAGGTAGCATACTATAGATACTCTTTTGTAATTCACTTAATATCAGTTCATAGAGAGCTGACAGTTTCCTTTTCAGTTTACAGCTGCCCATTGAGTGAACGTGCCACAGTTGATTGAACCATTCTCCTGTGTATTTTCATTCATTTGTATTATTCTGCAGTTACAAACACTGCTGCAATGAATAGCCTTGTGCAAATTTATTTTTCTATTGTTGTTGCTGCCATTTTTCTTTACTTTGAGATCTCTTTAAATCAGTCCCTATAAACCATGAAGTTTTGTCATTCTGTTCTAGTAAGGCCAACTTTTTTAGACGAGAAATTTTTTTCTTAAGTCTTAGAGATAGTTCATGGGTGGGACAGGATTGGGGGGCACTGATACAAGAATTGTATCTACTACTTTCAGGGAAATAAAACCAAGCCACCCTATTTAAAGAATTGAACTTTTGTTCGTGTTGTAGAAACCACTTGTTATTTCATTATTTGAACTTTTTCTTTCTTTTTTTGTTTGGTTACTTTCAGGGAAGAAGCTTTTTGGTGAAGGCTACAGTGGACTAGAATATGATTACCGAGGTCTCATTAAACTTTACAACTCCATTGGAAATTATGAGAAAGTGTTTGAATATCACAATGTTCTGTCTAACTGGAACCGGTTGCGAGATCGACAGTATTCAGTGACCGATGCTCTTGAAGATGTCAATACCAGCCCCCAGTCCACTGAAGAAGTCGTGCAGTCCTTCCTGATTTCTCAGAATGTAGAGGGACCGAGCTGCTGAGGGAGGACCTCAGTTATCCAATTATCTTTTCCCAGATTCCAGGGAATTCATACTGTGAAATCAAAACCATGTTGTTTTTTGGGGGGCTGGAATTTATATTGAAACACTGGTCCAGTCCATTGAAGACCCTATTTTGGGTGATCCCTATCTTGCAGAGTGTCCGTAGGAATAAGCATATATTCATTTATATTCAGCATGTACCGCATGTATAAGTAGTCTGGCCCACATTTTCAACCTAGTATAACTAACAGGAAATTTTTTTTTTCTTTTTAAAAAATAACTCATTTTGCAGAAAGCCCGAAAGAAAAAAAGAACCCTAAATAAAACTATTTAAGAGTTTTAAAAGAGTTGCATTCTTATTCTGTAAGGATGATTTCAACAACTTTTTTTAACGTATAATTCTTCCATGTGGAGGTATTCAATATTGTACTGTAAAGAAATTTTATGGGGAAAATCTTTATATGCCGTATAGAAAAGTTATCAGAAGTACTGAGAAAAATGGGACATTCTGACTTAGGTTTGGCTACCTTACCTAGAGAAGTGGATACAACCACTCCAGAACTATATTACAAGGCTTAAAGGACTGTCAGATTCATCTGAACTGGACCAGTGTTGATCTGTAAGCAATAGAGAATCTGATAGTCTAGCAGTTTTAACTTTTTTTTTTTTTTTTTTTTTTGGTACAACAATGCAAGATGCTCTGATAGCATTTGCTAACAGGACCAGGAGGATCAAAAAAGGACCAGCCTAAGGTAGAAGGTGGGTACTTGGACCAGAGGCTTTAGATTATTATTTTAGCCCCTGCATATACATTTCTCAGTAGAATATTTCATGTAGATGTATAATGAAAAGTGATAATGCAAAAATTATGTTCATGTAGTAGATACCAAACTAGGGAAATTTGGCAATTTCAGTGGCATATCTTTAGTCAAAGGTACACAGATGGAAATGCCATAAGCAAGTCTATAAATATCTGCTGCAGCCATCCCCCTCGTTTTAAATGTTACACTAATAATCAATGCAATTAACAAGTATATTGGCTAAGAATCATGAAATAGCTCATGTCCAGATGGAAATTTTAGGTTACTGTACGGTTTGTGGGGATTAATGTTGAAAAATAAGTCTTCTTAGAAAATCCTTCATTTTTATTGTAAATAAAAAATAGTACAACTGGGTCATTTTGTTTGAAATCCAGGAGTCAAATGGAAAGATCCCCCAGTGATATGTCTATTTTACCAACTTGAATTTATTCAGTTTTGCTTTTTTTTTTTTTAAGCCAGTCCAGTTATTTAATGTTGAGGTAATAATCAAATTTGAGAAGTTGGGTGACATGTAGCAATCCACGAAATAAAAAGGTCTTTTGCTGTTACCTCAATTCTTATTATAGTGGCCCATCTGGCGCCTCTATAGTTAAGAACCTGGGTTTCCCCCCTATTTTCAGGGGTTCATGACTTTGCTGTTAAAGATGTTGCTCCTGGCTGATGCTTGGGGTAGTGTGTGGGTGAATGGATGTGTGTTGTATTTTGTTTTCATTTGACATGCATGTTGGTAGGGAGGGGGAGAAATCTAAGCTGTCTTAACACTTTTTTGAACTTCCCCAACTCTCACCTTGTTTAAAATTGTTACTTGCAGTCTTATTAGTTATGAACCAGTGCATGTAAGTTCCCAGGAGGGATCGATTGGGGGATGTACCTAAAGAGATGAAACACGTCCACACCCTAAAATGATAACTATGTGATTTAGAAACCTGGGTTTATTCCTCAAATTAATTGTTTTCTTTTTAAATTTTGGAAAGAGTAAGTTGGCACACCCGCAGTTTATAAAGCTGTTCCCCCTTCCAGTTAATTGCAATCTAATGCCAAGTGGCACCTCTTTATTAGTTACCAAATAGTTTGTGTGACCAAGGACTAACATTTTAAAATTACTCAGCTCTATCCTCATGGGCCTGTATATTTAATACCTCCAAAGATATTTTCAGGATAGGCTTTGTATACTTTTATTGGTTATTTAGAGTCCTGTGGTATGTTTGTGGTATGGTAAGTTGTTTTTCAATAAATATTTTGAAACTTATGTTTCCATATGAAGTTTTTTTTTTTTTAATTTATATATTTTTTGTTTTTGTGCATGTATAAGATTTCCTAGGATAAAATCAAGCAAATGACTTAAGGCCTTATTCTCCTTAATTCAATTTGAACTGAACTTAGCTCACACTCAGTGATAAAGCAACATGATATTTAGAAGCCTAAGATCACAGGGTGATGTTGTCAAATGGCAACCAGTTATTTATTTTTTTAACATCATTATTGGCAGTTTCTCCTTATCACCACTGCTTTAATGTAGTTTTCTCTAAATCCATACAGTTTGATTTAATACATACACTAAAGTTTAAGAAAACAGATTGCCATTTTCTGTTAATGATATGACTTACTATGCTATTATTTCTGGTTCTAATGAAGAATACCCTAATAATTTTAAGTGTGGGATTTATCCTTTTAGTAGGGGTGTTTAGGATAAGTTAGAGAGAAATCATGCCACCATGATTTATGGTGTTAAAAAAACTCAAAGGAAGAAAAATAAAATTTACTTTGCAATAACCAATAGCTTGCAGAAACTTTTTGCATATAATGGTGTTGTGTGTAAAGAAACCCTAGCCAACTTAAAGATTTTTCTGGAGGTTCAGCGAAGTAATGTTAAATAAGAGGCCTTTGGTCTCAACCTTCCCTGACTTTTTCTTCTCTTCTACACACTCTTTTTCTTAAGTTTGGTTCTACTCAAGTTGGGTGCATCAGGAAGCTTTGTTAACACTTGCATGTGACACACAGCTGGTTAGTCACTCCTGCATTCAGTTTAATAGAGCCAGTTGGGTTTTTTAGAGCATAATCTGTATAGGTCCCCAAAGCTGACTTGCCCAATGGATTAGGAGCCCTATTGCCATCAAATCTGTTTCTGCTTGATTAAAAATGATCTCACTATTGCTTTGTAGTAACCCCTGCCCAGGTATTCTGTTATAAGTGAAAACAAAGGATTTGACAAAGACCTTTGTTCCTATCCTATTAGGAGGAGTTTATAGTTTAATGAAAATTAAGTGCAGAGGCTGCTCCTTATAGGGCAAATAGAAAGCTCATAGTAAACACATGCCTAAAACATGATTGAAGCTTTTGGCCAAAACTTTACAAATTGAGAGAATGATTTGCTAAGTAACAGGTATTGTTAACCGCCTCTTATTTTTATGTTTTCCCCAGGATTTGTAGCTTTGCTGCTTTGAAACTTCTTTTTCTAGATGGCAAAATTACTACTGGAAAAATACTTATTTATAAGTACAAATGTTTTAAAAAGTTTTATTTTTGCTTTAAAGATTAACAAATATTTCACCTCTTGGCTTTGAAAAACCTCAGTTACCAGGAAATTCTTTTATTTTTTTAATATGACATTTGGATTAATCTCTAGCTTGAACACTAGTGGTTTTTTGGTCCAGAAATCTCAGGAATGTTTTAGGCAGAAAACTGGTTTTACCCTGTTGATGATCTGAAGGAGTGTGCTTTAGGATTTATTAAATAATACTATTCTTTAATTGCAACCGTAGGTATCTATAGCATGAGTGGCCTTAGTGAGTTTCTTGAAGTGCACATGTTTTTCAAAAGTAAAATTTAAGATTAAAAATATATGCTATATAGAGGTATCTAGAAAACTTGGTTTGTAGTGCATAGTTAAGTGTTGGATCACTAAAAAACCATTGCAGGTACCATTTGTGTAACATTACTCATTTCTGTATATTCCTTTTATGGGAAGATATGTTGCCATGGTAACTAAAACTTTTCAATTTAATTCTACTTTTATGATGTGAATGAATGCTACATTTTATTAAATATTACCAAGTCAGTACTATTTTTATACTTTATTAAGCAACAGGGGATTTTAGCTTAATAGGCTCAAAATAAAAAGCTCTTAATGGAACAATTAAAAGCAAATCACTAACAGTCTTTACATGAAAATCCCCACTAATAGTGCCACAGTAATTTCTATAGAAATATCTAAGGTCGTTAATAAAATTTTGAAGACAGTTATTCATTGTGTCAGAATGACCTTTTCATACCATTCTCACCGACTTGTAGTACCGCCATTATTTGTAACTATTAAACCATACTAAGTATGTTTGTAAACAGCATTGTGATATATTCTGTACTTGTATTGCTAAAAATGAATTATTGACCTAATAAATATGGTGTTCCCGCATTCATAGTGTATCTGTTTCCAATTGAGTTTTAGTTACTTTTGGTTGGGACTTGGGATTATTTAAACTTTACAGACTGTTTTTATTAGAGAGCAGTGTGAGAGAAACTGTTGGAACTAGAACAAAAGTGCTCTTGTTCAAGAAAATTAAGATGTGTGGCAGAGGAGGCACATGGTAACACCATCTGGAGATAATACTCATGAAAGCACTTTGGAAAAAATAAAATACTACAGTAATGCAAGGGAATTTTTTAGTCTCTACAAAACTAACTATACCATATTTTTCCCAAGTCCTGTAACTCTAAAAGGCTGAAAGTGGGTGATAAGAGACTTAGTAAAGTTCTGGGAATAGTGGAGAAAACCCTAGATTTAGGTTTCACTTCCAGGTCTGCCTCTGAACTGTGGGATTTTGAGTTATGTCATTACAACCTTTGTGTTTCATTTCTTCACATGAATGAGGGAGTCAAAGTAGGTCTTTAAACTCCACCATGAAACAGCATAAATCTTAATAATCACTCAACAATTACAGGAAATGAAGCCACCACATTTTTAAAAATTATAAAGAAAATATTTTAGACAAAATCTCACCTTTGGGCTGAGCCCGTGGCGCACTCGGGAGAGTGCGGTGCTGGGAGCGCAGCAGCGCTACCGCCGTGGGTTCGGATCCTATATAGGGATGACCGGTGCGCTCACAGCACTTACTGGCTGAGCGCAGTGCGGCCGGTCTCAAAAAGGACAAAAAAAAAAAAAAATCTCACCTTCACTTGGAATAATTGGCACTAGCTTCAATGCCTGGCACCTTCAGCAATACTGAATTTTTAAAAATTTTCTTTTTTCTGTCTCCATGACTTTGAACCTCTGAACATGCTGTTTCCTCTTCTATGTGGAATGCCATTTCCTGGGTAGTCTTACTCATCTGTCAAGCTTAAAGGTCAAGGGAAGTGTGTCAGTCCGTTTCTGTTGCTATAACAATACCTGAAACTGGGTAATATGTAAAGAACAGAGGTTTATTTGGCTTACGATTCTGGGGCATCTGCATCTGATGCTTCTATTCATGGTGGAAAACAGCAGGCAGCCTGCAGGTGCAAGGTCACGTGGCAAGAGGAAGCAAGAGAGGGAGAGAGGGAGTTGCCAGGGTCCTTTAACCAACCAGCTCTCATGGGAACTAACAGAACAAGAACTCACTCACTACCCTCCCCTTTCCCCCCAGGGAGGACATTAATTCATGAGAGATCCACCCCCCATGACCTAAACAACTCCTAATACTGCCACACTGCTGACCAGATTTTGACATGAGCTTTGGGGAAGCAACATACCCAAACTCTTTATCAGGAAGCCTACCCTTAAAGTTTGAGTTGCCACTTCTTGGTACTAATGCAGCATTTTATTCAAAGCTTTGTTAAACCAATTTCCATATGGTCATATAACTTACAGTATTAAGACTATTTTCCACTTGCAAATTTTACTGATTTGTGCATTTATTTAACAGAGTTAACATAGAGTTTACCCTGTGTACAGATAACTATTCTAAGTGTGTTCACAAACCACACTAGGTTAATTTAAACACACTTATTTATAAGTCCTAAAATCCAAGACAAACTCAAATCCATTATGATAGCTATTATGAAAAATAGAAAATAAGTGTTGGCAAGGATGTGGAGAAATTGGAACCCATGTGCACTGTTGGTGGGAATGTAAAATGGTATGTCTGCTGTGGAAAACAGTTCTGTGGGTCCTCAAAAAATTAAAAATAGAATTACCATATGATCCAGCAATTCCATTTCTGGGTATATATCCAAAAGAATTGAAGGGGTTTCAAACATATATGTACACCCATGTTCATAGCAGCATTATTCACAATAGCCAAAGGTTTAAGCAACCCAAATGTCTACCCATGGATGAACAGATAAACAGAATGCACATGTACATACAATGGAATATTATTCAGCCTTAAAAAGGAAGGATAATTCTGACATACTAAAACATGGATGAACCTTGAGGATGTTAAGTGAAGTAAGCCAGTCACAAAGAGACAATTACTGTATGAGTCCACTAGGTATCAAGATCATATTCACAGAAGATTTCTAGATCGTATTCATAGAAGCAGAAAGTAGAATGGTGGTTGTCAAGAGCTGGGGGGAGGAGAAAACAGGAAGTGGCTGCTTAATAGAGTTTCTGTTTTGCATGTTGCAAAAGAGATTGGTTACACAACAATGTGAATATAATTAACACTAGTGAATTGTGCACTTAAAATGGTTAAGATGGTATACTTTATGTTAAAGAAAAGGATCTCTCAACAAAGCTCATTCCAGAGTGACAGAAGAAGCATCTGCTCTACGATAATATTGAATACACCTCTCAGCACTGGACAGATCATCTAGGCAACAAATCAACAGAGTAACCATTACTCTTTCAGAAGGAGAGAAGAAATCTAGGGTAATTAAAGGGGGTAGTGGGGGACAGAGAGGGAGCTGAGGAGAGATTGGACAAGGGGCATAAAGAATAAGTATGATTTGAGGGCCGGCCTGTGGCTCACTCGGGAGAGTGTGGTGCTGATAACACCAAGGCCACGGGTTCGGATCCCCATATAGGGATGGCCGGTTGGCTCACTGGGTGAGCGTGGTGCTGACAACACCAAGCCAAGGGTTAAGATCCCCTTACCGGTCATCTTTTAAAAAAAAAAGAAAGAAAGAATAAGTACTCTTTGTAACAATACATATGCTAGTAATATTGATTTGATTAACATATGTCAATGCTGAACCCCCAAAATATGTATAGTCAATACGATTCAATAAAATTTTAAAAAAAATCAGGACAATCCCCATACCAGACAGTCGTCAAGATAATAATTAAAAACTTAAAAATCAGAACAAAGGCTTTCAACTTGCATTAGCAGATAAGTCAGATATGATGCATAAAATTTGAAAAAAATCTTGGATGACCACTTCCAGACAGTGCCTTGGTGCCTCTATTGTGATTTATTTCTGAATGAGAACTTTGATGTAACATGTTGAAGTTCATTTACATTTAAATTCCTGATCAGCATAAAATCAGTCTTTGTTTTTCACTCTTTCTATTACTTAAATAGTTTGAGAATTTTTCTTTCCTGTTCCATAATGTGTAGTTATTTATGATGCTAAGGGTGATCCATGATCTGGATGTTGCCCATTGTTTAACTTGACCAAGTTTTTTTTTTTTTTTTTTTCCTTTTTGTCTTTTTTTCATGACCGGCAACGGATCGCAACCCTCAGTGTCGTGCCCGTACCGGCCCGGGACTGGCAACGGGATCGCAACCCTCAGTGTTGCCCCCACACCTCACTCAGCCAGTGAGCGGGAACCGGTCTGTATGTGGGATCCGAACACTCGGCGGGAGCGCCGCCACGCTTCCCAAGCGGCGCACTGTAGCAGTGCGCCACCGGGCCGGCCCTAACTTGACCAAGTTTTTAGTATCAATGACTATTTTCTCATTTCTGAAAATTCTATTTGGTTCTTTTTAAAATCTGTATACTCTTTTCCTAACACATTATTGTAGTTTCTTTTTCTTCTTTTTCATTAAATCCTAACCCTATATGGACAGTCAGATCTGTGGACCAGAACAGAGTTTAGAAATAGACCCAAATAAATCAGGAATTTAATATGTAAGAAAGGTGGCATTTCAAATAAGTGTAAAAAAGATGGATTTTTCCCCCTATATGATATAGCCTATAATAAATACACTTTCACATGTGCAAGGACAGCTGTTTAGCCATCTGAAAAAATATATATTGGATTCCTACTATGCAACTTAAAACAAATAGATTTTAGATAGCCTGGTCATTTAATTGTAAACACTGAAACCTGAGCAGTGCTAGAAGGAAATACAGAATTTTAAATATTCTTTGAGTGGGGAAGGCCTTTCAAAGTCATAAAAGCCGTAAAAGAAAAGACTGATGATTTAGCTTTATAAAAATAGAAAATGTATGCAAAAATAAAAAAAAGTCTTGACACAAAAATCTAATGAGAATTGGAGGCAAAACACTCTGCTGTCTTCCCTGAGTTACATGCATTTGTCATTATTATGAAGAACAGACAGGGTGACTCCCGGGAGACTGGGGTGGGAGTGGGTTAGGCAGTGTTCATTTATTACTTTGTGGTTAGGAGCCTCTTCCATTTAAAACTTTAGGAATAGTATACATCATTCTCTAGAAGAGGAACCCTTCTTGAGGGCTGCCTGGTCTGGCCATCAGTGAGGCATTTTCTCTAGGGTGAGCCTTACCCCTAAGGCAGCATAGGCCGAGGTGTGATTTGGGGATTTCCACCAAGGCTCCTCACTTCTAAATAGCTTCCCCACGCTATTTCTGGTGTCCCCAAGTCTACCATTAAAGAGTCTTACTTTGGGTAGACAAACTAAATAAGAAAATACAAACAATCCTGGAAGTAATACATTTAGTCTTGTGGGTTTATATTCTGTGAGAAATGAGTGTTGGCCGAGAGTAAGTAGGTAGGACACATGTCATTGGTGCCTAGAAGTGTGCTGGCCTGGGGGTCATCAGGCCTGACTTCTAGTCCCAGTTGTGGTGATAACTTTTGTACAACTTGGAGATGTGACTTTTCTTCTTGAGTCTCTGTTTCCCCTCTGAACTAGGAGGTGGTTGAGCAAAATGCTCTGTTTTAGTTCATTTATTCAATAAAAGTTTGTTAAGTAGCTACTATGTGCTGGGTACTAATTTAGTTGCTTGGGATACAGCAATGAATCGGACAGACAAAAATCTCTGCCCTTGTGGAAATTACATTATAAGGGAAGGAGATAGTTAATAAACAAGAAATATAATCATTAAATAAATGATACAATATTTGAGGGGTGTAAGGACTTTAGGGAAACAAAAACTGAGCAAGGGATATTCAGAGTAAGGGGCGGGTTGCAATTTAAAACGGGGACAAGCTAGGCCACATTGAGGAGTGACATCTGAACAAAGATTTGGAGGCAGTGGAAGGAGTTAGCAAATTGGGTATCTTGGAGAAGAGCATTCCGGACAGAGGACACAGCCAAGGAAAAGGCCGTGAGGCAGGAGTGTGCATGACAAGCACGAGAAAAGTAAGGACGAGGGCAAAGATGTAACAGAATAGACAGTGGGGATAGATTTTAGAGGGCCTTGTAAGGCCCTTGCATGACTTTGAGTTTTACTCTGTGAAATGAGGAGCCATTAGGTGGTTTTGAACAGAACAAAGACATGTTCTTTTTTGATTTCTAAGATCCTACTGATTGTGAGGGAAGAGTTGAGAGGGCTCCAAACCAAGCCTCACCTGTTACCCATTTTGCCTTCAGGTGTCTGGACTCTTCCCAAGGAATACAAACACCGTTCACCCCCACCCACTTCTCTTGGTCTTCATCTTTTTGCACATGCGCTGCCCTGGTTGGAAGAAAATGGCTGTAATGTCCCACAATTCGTCTAGGTGGCAGTGCTGCCTTGCATATGGGGAAGCACCTCTCTATTTTGGTCTGTTCCCAAAACAACCAGTCCTTTCCCTAGGACTTGTCAGTGAAATCACTCAGGGGTAAACAGTTGGAGAGCCCCTAATCATTGTGGACACCCTCCAGCCTGCCTTCCCTCTCTCTCAAATCTTCCTTGCTTTGTCAAAACCATCAGGGACCAGCCAAGCAAAGATGACCCCAGGCCTGTGCCTTAGCAGTCTCATTTTGCCACTTCTAGTAGTCAATGGGTATACGGAAAGGAGATGGAGCTGCCCTACTCCCACTCACTTCTTTCCCCATCTGTGCTTCCCTGTCCTTGTTCTTGAAAACTAGACTGATATTCATTTTAACATATTAACTATGATGATATTCACTCCTGAATAAAACTGATGTAGGGAAGGAGATAGGGTCACACACATGTTGCCCTGGCCCTACCTGCTCCAGGGCAGCCCTGGGGCCTATATGTATCTGCCTTAGGCAGAACCTTGTTTAAACTGTCTCTTCTGTTTTGGGGAATTGCTTAGACTGGCTTCCCCTCCTGGAGTTGACTACTGTCTACCTGGTCTTTCTAGCTAGAAACAATGTACCATTGTTACTTGCTCCCTGCCTTCCTTTTTCTTCTCTCACATCTGTTGCCAAAAACTGTCAATTTTACCTTCTATAATCTCATAAATTCACTACTCTCCCTTCTCTGCACATCTTCATTTTGTATACTCCAGGGGTAGCAAGTACTAAAGGCTACAAGGGTCACACAGGTGATCTAAATGAGTGAAGGGACTTCTGGTCAAGATGGCAGAACAGACGGTCCCCAGCATCACTCTCTCCCCCAAACCAACCAATTTACAACTACAAAAGCGCAATGACAGCCAAGCTGGGGCCACTAGAGCTCAGGGGAAGAGGAGGAGAGACCTACGGAGTGCATGAAGGCAAGAGAAGCCATGATGAGAGAAACAAAATACTGCTCCATTTCAAATCCTGGCCACTTCCAGGCTGGAGCTGCTGAGCGCATGGAACAGGAGCTGGGAAAAGCTGCAGCTGTGCTTTCAGATGAAGTTGCTTGGAGGCGGCAGGGGAGAAGAGGGCCTTGGTGGCCCCAGGCCAGCAATACCACTAATAGGGTTCCTGTGTACCCGCATAGGACCGAGGAGCCACAATAACTGAAAAAAAGAGCCACTCAGAGGCCGGTGAGTCATTGCAAGGGAGTGAAGCACAGCCCATCCCATGGGAGGTGTTTGGAGCATGGGCAGTGGGGGAAACAGACCCACTGGGGCACAGCAAGGACAGCTGATCTGCCCCCAATCAGCGTAGGACCACTCAGATGAGACTGATCAGGAATATAGAATTTCATGGGGTGCAGTTTGATGAAAAGATTCAGGCCCAGACCAGAGTTTCTATACAACCCAGGTGCACTGGATTTCACTAGAACCAGAAGTACCTATATAGTCAACCATTAAACCCTGAGCTGCACAAAAAGCCTTCGCTAGGGAACCAGCAGCAAAGCAGCAATTTAGCTCAACCACAGAGCTCAAGCGCTGGTCCTCACAGGAAGTTCCCCCATTTTAGAAGTAAGCAAAGGACAGCAAATTAGTTCCAGTGCAGAGTTTAAGTGGTGGGAACTGCAAATAATCCAACACAGAACTGAAAGTAAAAACAAAATACCCACAACCAGAGACAAAGTTTGATATTAACTAGTAAAGGTTTCATTTCACCAAAGAACACCTATAACACCTAGAAGGACTGGAAGTCCCCTGGGCTATCAAACCAGAAAGTGGGGAGGGCCAGGGACCTCAGCCCTGTCCCCTGACACCTGCAACCAATCCAGAGGGTGGGGCCAAGGGCCTCAGCCACACACCCCTCACAAGTCCAACCACCCCAGCAACGACCACTGAGCTGCCGCAGGAAGCGCCCTGGGCTCTCCCAAGCCAGGGCAGTGGGGGGCCGAGGACCTCAGTCATGCCCCCCAACACGAGCAACCAGCCCAGTGACGACCACTGAGCTGCCGCAGGAAGTGCCCTGAGCTCTCCCAAGCCAGAGCAGTGGGAGGCTGAGAGCCTTGGCCATGCCCACCCCACACCCACAACCAGCCCAGTGACAACCACTGAGCCACAGCAAAAAGTGTCCTGGGTTCTCAAGCTGGGGAGGTGGGAGGCAAGGGCTTTTGCCACCCCCCTGTGACATCTGCACCCAGCCCGGCAATGACCAAGCCACAACTAGAAGTCCCCTGGTCTCCCCTGTGAGAATGTAGGGGGTGCCACAGTCCTCAAACCTGCTCCTTCTCTTTCCTCCATCCCATCTCCTTCCCCTTTCTCCTCTCCCCCTCCCTCCCAACTGCTCTGCAACAACATCCTAGAATGTAAAAAAAATAATAATATTAATAAAATAAAATAAATAAACAAATAAACAAATGAGTGAACGAGGCCAGCATGTAAGGCCATAGGGAGGGGTGGGGACTGTGGTGAACTGGAAAGTATATCAGCAAAGGCTTCGTAACTGCTTCCCAGCCCAGCCATTGTCGTCACGTGGAAATGGCCCAAGTGTGGGCAGTTTTTACGGAAGCCAGAAATCTGTTGTCGCTTCTAATGTGAAATATACCAAGTTTTAATATTGGCAACTAATTTTTTTTTAGTGTTTTAAAGAACAAGTGAAACACCACCAGGGACAAACAAAACACATCAGTGGTCTGATTTTAGCACATAGGCTGCTATTTTTTGACCACTGGCTTGAACCACCGTCTTAAAACTACTGGTGGTGTTTCTTCCATCTGCTGCCTCTAGCCTCATCACTTCCATGCTCTTTGCTCACAGTTACCACTGCATCTCCCAACAGCCAAGTCAAACCAGAGCATTCCACTGCTTAACACCTCCCTTGCCACTACCCACCCCAAGTTACCCACAAAATGAAGTCCTGATGATTTAGGCAAACTGCCAGACTTTCACTCTCTCACCTCAGGATCTCTCCCTCCCTACCTGTGCTCTCCCCTTTCCAGTCCTCCTCCAGTCACCGGTATTTACCCTCTGTAATGTCTATTTACATGTCTGTCTCCTCCACTAGACTGTGATGGTCCTTGATCCAGGTGACCACATCTTACTCATTTGTGCATATGTGAGGCATCTGCCACTTACAAGGTGGCTGACAAATATTTTTTAAACAAATAAAAAATGAATGAATGATGACCGTTAGCTCTGTAAAGTAGAACTGCCTTAATGATGTTTATTTCCCACCCCATTATTCATAATTAAGACCTGAGCATCCTTTTGATAAGGGTAATTTTCTTCCTTCCCCTCTTTGGTCCCCATCTCCCCAGGCGCTGAGGTGTTGAAGACGCACAAGTGCTCTGGACCCAGGGTGAGCTGGCCCTCTGTCCCGGCAGGTCTTCTTATAGGCAGTTCTCTGGACTTTCTGGGGCTTCCTTAATCCTCTTTCTCTTGAGTTTTGGTTTTTGAGAAAGTTTCCTTAAAGAACCTGAAAAAGGGAAGGTCAGAGACAGTCCCAATGACATCACAAATAGTAAGAGAATCTGTCAGTAACCTGACGGGTCAGTAATCTGGGGCTGTGGTGGGGGCAGAGAGGAAGAGCAACAGAATCTTCCTTCCAACCTACGTCTATTACTCTTTCCTCACAGAAACCCTGTGCGGTAGGGAGATGGTGCGACCCCCAATGCACAGGTGAGGCCTCTCACCCAGACAGAGTAAGGAGATGACCCGCCTGAGCCTTACGGCCCATTCGTGGTGGTCCACGAGACATTATGTGCTTTCTCATGTAACAGTGGGAAGAACACAACTTGGCCTCCAATGTGTCCTAGCCAAAAAAATGTTTAACTTGAATCTATCAAGACTTTCGATCTGAACATTCACTTGGGAGAGCGTGGTGCTGATAACACCAAGGTCAAGGGTTCGGATCCCTGTACTGGCCAGCCGCCAAAACCCAAAAACACCCTCTAGGTGCTGGGTGACTCTTTTCTTCTTTTTAACCCTTGTCTGTACATTTGAAATTTTCTATAATGAGTATACCTGGGGGGAGGGGGGGAAGCATAAAAAGAGAAAAGAGAAAGTGGAAAAGGGGAAGGAAAAAGAACAGACAGAAAGAAAAATGCAGGATGAGGAGCAGAGGGAAAGGAGGGAAGAGGAACTTGTCGGGCTCAGGGCAGAGGCTCCTGGCTGCTTGGGTCTGCTCCCGGGAGCACCCAGGCCCCACTCACAAACCCTCTCATCGTCCTGGCACGCCCCCTACAGCAAGGGGCATTACCTCTCCCTCCACGGAGCCCAGATCTGGGCTCCCGCAGCAGGGAGGCCTCACGGTCTGGGGCCTGCATCTTGGACAGCCTCTCCGTCACACCGCTGATGTTGCTGTGCAGCCCCCAGGCGCTGCAGAGCTTGGGCAGACTGTCTTCCTGGTCAGCCAGCGAGGATCTCTCCGGTGTGTCCAAGGGGCAGAAAGCCACCTGCAATGGGGCCACAGTGTTGAGGACAGCGTCAAGAAAAGAGAAACCTAGGGCTGGCTGGTTAGTTCCATTGGTTAGGGTGTGGTGTTATGACACCAAGGTCAAGGGTTCAGATCTCCAGCCTCCAAAGAAAAAAGAGAAGAGAGGGCCCTGGATTCTAGAGTCTCGACACTGCACTTGTTAAGAAACTGCTGAGGTCTGACTGCACCTCACACTTGCCTAACCAAAAAGATGGGGTGAGAAACAGATGTGGGAGAGAAAGGCCCTTGGGGACATTGAGGCCAGGCTGCCAATGGTCTCTTCTTGGGTTGTTCTTTATTTTGAGATCATGGATCATGTCCGCCATCTCTTTTTGGAGTTAAAGTGTCTTATTTGTTTGTAATGAAACAATGGTACCTGTTTTGTCCTAACTTAACAAAGTCCTAACTTAGCAAAATTTAAATTGAGAGCCTGAAGATTTTTGAAACTTCCCTGGTGGGGGGCCAGCCAGTTATCTCAGTTGGTTAGAGCACAGCCTTGTAACACCAAGGTCAAGGGTTCAGGTCCCCTCACTGGCCAGGTGCCAAGGTGGAATCCAGGAATCACTAAAATCGCAGTTCCTGATATTCAGAGGAGGAATCACTGAAATGATCCAACCACTCACTTTCAGAGGAAGAAACAAAGGCAGAGAGGGAGAGGACTTGGCTAGAGCTGCACAGCTAGAGTGGTGGTGTGGGTCGTGGTTGGGGCAGGGCTTTCGTCTGAACCACATGGAGGTGGAACCCTGGCTCTTCCTTCCCACTTGCTATGTGGCCTGTGACAAGTTACTTGACCTCTCCACATAGGGATCTTCATTTATAAACTGCAGGCAATAATTCTTATTACCACGTAGGGTTGCTTTTGAAGATTACACAAGGGAACAGAAAGTACCGGCACATACAAAGCTTTTTTTTTTTTTTTTCCTTTTTGTCTTTTTTCGTGTCTGGCAACGGATCGCAACCCTCAGTGTCGCGCCCGTACCGGACCAGGACCGGCAACGGGATCGCAACCCTCGGTGTTGTGTCCACCCCTTGCTCAGCCAGTGAGCGGGAACCGGTCTGTATGTGGGATCCGAACCCTCGGCAGGAGCGCCGCCGCACTCCCAAGCGGCGCACTGTAGCAGCGTGCCACCGGGCCGGCCCTAGAAAGCTTTTACAACTGTGACCTATGATGATTATTTTGGACCGTGGTTCTCAAAGTGGGCTGTGCAAATAAATCCCTGGTGTACCCCAAAATATTTTTTTTTTTTTTTTTTGTCTTTTTCCGTGTCCGGCAACGGATCGCAACCCTCAGTGTTGCCCCCGTACTGGACCGGGAACCGGCAACGGGATCGCAACCCTCAGTGTTGCTCCCGCGCCTCGCTCAGCCAGTGAGCGGGAACCGGTCCATATGTGGGATCCGAACCCTCGGGCAGGAGCGCCGCCGCGCTTCCCAAGCAGCGCACTATCCAGTGCGCCACCGGGCCGGCCCACCCCAAAATATTTTTACCTCACTGGCCCCCTGAAATGTGCGGTCCATTTAAAGTGCAAAAAAGAGACCAATGGATTCTAATGAAACCTAGTATGAAAATTGTATTGATACAAATCTGAAAAAGGTAAATACTATATGATTCCAACTATGTGACATTCTGGGAAGGCAAAACTATGGAGACAGCAAAAGATCAGTAGTTGCCAGGGGTTTGGGAAGAGGCAGGGAGGGATGAATAGGTGAGCAAGGGGGGCTTTAGGGCAGTGTAACTATTCTTTATGTTATGGTGGATACATGTCACCCTACGTTTGTCAAAACCTATAAAATGTGCAACACAAAGAGTGAACCCTAATGTAAACTATGGACTTAGCTAATAATAATGCATCAGTATTGGCTCATCAGTTATAACAAATGTATCACTCTCATGCAAGATGCTAATAATTGGGGAAACGGGTAGCGGGAGTACATGGGAATTCTCTGAACTTTCCACTGAATTTTCTGTTAACTTAAAACTGCTGAAAAAAAAAAGTCTAATAATTTTAAAGAGTTCATTCAAATGATTCAGATTCCATGTTGCGATTAAGAAACTGCTACTTGTTGAGTTTTGGTGTGGTATCAGAGAAAAACACCCACAATTATCTGGAAAGACTAATAAGATACTCCTTTTTCGACTGCATATCTGTATGAGGCTCAGTTTTCTCCACGTACTTCAATCGTCAATATTTCAGAAGAGATTGACTACAGAAGCAGATATAAGAATCCAGCTGTCTTCTGTTACGCCAGATACTAGCAAAATTTGCAAAGATGTAAAACACTACCACTCTTTTCACTTTTTTTATATTTTGGAAAATATAGTTATTTTTCATAAAAATTATTCATGTTAACATGGAATGTTATTTATTTTAAAACAAATTATTAAGTACATATTTAAATTATTTTCTTTAGCTTTAATTTCTACTAGGATAAATATTATTAGATAAGGGGCTGCCGGTTAGCTCAGTTGGTTAGAGTTCTGCCTTGTAACACCAAGGTCAGGGGTTCAGATCCCTAAACCAGCCAGCTGCAAAAAAAATATATACGTGTGTGTGTGTGTGTGTGCGCGCGCGCGCGCGTGCGTGTGTAAATACAGATATAGATATAGATATAACCCACATAAGCAAGTGCTTTTTGGGGTTCTCAGTGATTTTTAAGAGGGTAAACATATCCTGGGGCCAAGATGTTTGAGAACCTTCGTTTCTATAGAAAGCCAGGTCAGGCTCTGTCAACAGTCCCCGGACACTTCCCCAAGCTGCCATGCCTTTCTGCCTGGCCTCCATTGCTCCCATCCATGGCTCCTTAGGGATGTCCCTGCCCCTGCTAACATTGAGGTGTGGATGTGGATGGTGAATAAGTATTGGGAATTTGACACTGAGCCCCTGCCCTCTTCAGCCTCTCTCTGTGCCCCGTGTAGGGGTAAAAGTAAGGACAGGGGAGTCTTCCTCAGGCGGTGAGCCCTGTAAAGGACCAGAGGGCCACTCAGTCCCAGGCCTCCCCCCACATCAACCCTCAGCTGGGCCAGGGAGGAGCCTTCCCTAAAGCCTCACCAGGAACTTGGCCGTCTGGTTGTTCTTGGTGTACCTGTAGAGCCGGCGAAGCTGCTTCGCTTCCAGTTCTGAGAAGAGGGAGACGAATTGCCAGAGCATCCTGCAGGGGACAGATCCCGGGCTGAGGGCGGTGGAGCACAGCTCTTCCTCCCTCCAGCATTTGTCCTGGGCCTGGGACCCACCCAAGGAGAAATGAACCATATGCTGCTTCCTTGGTTTTCTGTTGGGATGGAGAAGTGGGGATTGGCCAGAACTGTCTTGGAGACAGGCACCTGCACACAATAATTGTCCAATCAGAGGTCATTCTCCTCAGGGCTCGAGTGGTCTTTGTCCACTGTCTGTACCGTCCAGGGGCAACCACGGCACTGCCCTGAGTGACTAGCAGGACCCGTTCTCTCCACCCCCTCCACATAAGATGGACTGGGGGGTTTTGACTAAAGTGTAGCCTTGCATGGAGGGGGCTGGGCCAGGAGTGGGTGAGGGGAGAAGGGCAAGGAGGCTGCCCTACTTCCTCCAGTGCTTGACTTCCCAGGCTCGGCAGTAATGCTGCAGAAACGTGTTGATGTGGTCCCCTAGGACCGCAAGGCTCTGCTTCATGTACTTCAGCTTCTTCTTCTGGGGGAGGTTGCCGGGCAGGTGCAACTTTCTCAAGAACTTCTTCAGCGGCCTTAGGTACTCTTTACACTGAGGAGGCAACAGGCAAGGTGAAGGGTCATGGGAGAAAAGAGGCAGCTGGGCAGCCCTGAGTAACAGCAGACTGGCCTGGCTTCAGACCTTCATGGCCCAGGAAGGGTTGTACATGATTAGTGAGGAAGCTCCAGGGGACCTTTCACCCCACTTCTTTCCCAAGGGTGTGACAAATGGGGCAATGAGTTGTCTGAGGCCTGCCAATTCTTTTTTTTTAGTGGCTGGCCGGTATGGGGATCCAAACTCTTCACCTTGGTGTTATAACACTGTGCTCCTCTAACCAACTGAGCTAACCGGACAGCCCTGCCAATTTTTTTTTTTTGGCAGTTGGCCAGTATAGCCTGCCAATTCTTAAGCCAGGTCTCCTGACCCATAGGGAGTAGGGGACAGGGTTCCAGGCTGGCTGCTTACTCACAATTTTGAAGGTGTCTTCGCCTAGGCCCTTGGCGTGACGCACAAGTGAATCTCCCGCAGGGATGGCGCTGGAGCTCCTCCCTAAGCAGGGCACGTATGTCACCTGGCAGGAGGAGGCAGAGGGGAGTCAGCTGGGGGACTTGGAACACTGCTCCTGAGGGGCAGTGCTGGGCAAGCATTGGCCCAAATGGCAGCCAAAGTCCTTCTCCATTCTACCTATGACCTCATTCTTGACCCAGCACCGATGTGAGTAAGTCCTGGGCAATCTGAAAATCTCTACTTACAAAACCTAGAATATTCTACCTATTTCTTTTGTAATAATCGTAGCATGTTATAGTAGGTAACTTTGCAAAACACTTGACAAACATTAACTCATTTTATCCTCCCACAAATTCTGTAAGGTTAGATATTAATATCCCTGGTTACAGACGAGAATACTGAGGCATCAAAGGGTTTAAGTGACTCCTTACGGGAATGAGCAGGGGTTCATTTATTCATTCATTCATTCAGAAACGATTATTGATTGCCTAAATCCTGGGCCTATCTCTTTGCATTCCTAACCTCTAGCCTTATGCCATGCATCTAATAGGCAGTTAGAAAAAATGGGTGATGGTGATGAAGAGAAAGAAAACTTTGAAAGCAAAAGTGGGGCCAAAAAAAAAAAAAAAGCTGAAAATTGGCAGAGACAAAGTGACTGTGAAATAATGCTAGAAGTTAGAGCACAGGATTAGATTGACACAACTGGATTTGTACCTCACCTTTCAAAGGCCTCTCAGAAAAGTGAGCATTAATTCCTGTGTGTGTTCAGGGGAAACAAAGAAGATCCATGCCCAGGCCACTCTGAAGGGAGAGACTGGGGAGAGGGAGGGAGGTAGATAGAGACAGGATGGGACACAGGCTCCTCCGGGCCCTAGAGAGAGGGGACTCTGGCTGATCAGCTCCGTAAACACACCACACAGCCACACACACAGGCCGTAATGCACATGTGTACACACACACGTACACTTGCACACGCACGCCCCGAGTCTTTACAACCGACAGTGTGATGCGACCCCTTCCCATCACCTTGCCAGGAAAATGGGTCTTTGATAAAGACGTCTGACTGAATTGATGTTCTCGTACTCTCTAAACCTCTTCCTGACTCATGTACCCATCGTTTTTCCTTCTACCCTTCTTCCTTGAATTTCATGTTCTCTGCTTTCCAAAACTAGCCCCTCAGGGACCTTCCTTCCCGCCCTTGCTCCCATCCCCAGCCCCACTTCACCTTCTCTAGTGGCTTGTCCCCTTCACCTCCTTGCCCCTCTGAGGACTTCATCTCAACAGGTGTGTTGGTAGGCTCCAGGGTGGCACTTCTCGTGTCCCCTCAGCCTTCTGACCTACTGCTTCTGTGACCTGAGCGTCTCAGGGAGTGGGCAGGTTGGCTCCAGAACCCGGAGCAAAACCATGGCAACTGCCAGCACAGAGCCGAGCCCCCACGCCCCCTACTCTCATTCCACCAGCCACCTCCTCCGACTGGGAGCTGGACCAGGGAACTGAGAGACTTGCTGGAGAGACTCAGGATGCTGTCCGAGCTCACAGCTGGCCGGGACGGGCTGGCATCCCTTCTCCCGGGAGTACTGTTGATTTTGAACCTGGGTGAGGCTTTTGAAGTAATTTTCCTGCGTGTGTATCACTCCTGCCTCCCCAGTTACACCGTGGGCCCCCTGACAGTGAAGACCGGGGTCTGTAACACTCCTTTCTGGACTCGAGGGCTCACTGAAAGAGAGAATGGAACACAGTAAATCTCTACTGAGATACATCTTCTCGTCTGTCCCCCTGCAGCCTCCAGGGCGTTAGTAAACTGTGCCGGGTGTCAGTAGGGTGGTGGTGGTGTTTCTAAGGGGGCGGCGGGGCGAGGGTTGTGAACAAAAATACCCGCCACGTGTGTTATCTCACCAACCCTCACAATCCCCTTCCCTGGGTATGAGCCCCTTTCGTAGAAGAGGAGCCGAGACGCGTAGAGTTCCTGTCACTTCCTTAGGTCCGCAGCCACTAAGCGGGGTGCGGGGTGGTGACAGGATCCCGACCGCTCTGGCTTTTCCCACCGACGTGCCCTCCTTGGACTCCAGGCTGCAGGAGCAAACGCGGCCGTGCCATCGTGGCGCCTGGCCGGGACGCGCTCCGCGTCGCCTGGTCCATGCCGGGGCCACCGCGTCCCTAACGCGGCACAAGCGCCCCCTCGCGTCTTTCAGCAGCGCTCAGGGCGGGTTACAGGCGGTGATAACACGGTTGCAGCCGCGGTTTACTCGCTTAAGCCACATCTTCTTTCCTGGAACGCTGAATCCATCTCCTGGGCCTTCCCTCGTTGCTTCTGGGCCCGGAGCCCAATTCTCCCCACCCAGTTTGGCCCTGTTCTTCCCCTGCCTTCCAGGACACCGAGTCGGACTGTCGCCGGCCAACGGAGCCGGTGCTAGGATCGCCCCAGGCCTCCCTCTCGCCACCTAGCGGCGATGCGGACACATGACACTGTGGCTCTTAACTGCTTTAAGGCGGGTGGCCAGGACCCGAAGTTTGGACGAATTCCCCTTGAGTCCTAAACTCTTTTTAACCTGTTCTCTATGCCATCGTGTTTTAACAAATGTCTTTGATTTTTGAGGAGGAATAAAATTTCCCACTTTTCTGCCTCCAAACCGAAAAGTCTGTCCTCTGAGCATTAATTCGGGACTGTTTGGGGCTGTTAAGATAATTACCTTGGCAAGAGAGGGGGAAAGGAACCCTCATGCACACTTCTATTAAGAGTGTATTTCAAAATGTTAAATATGCATTAGCTCACTCTCTCTTTTTTATTTTTATTTTGCAGCTGGCCGGTTCAGTGCATTCTCTTTGACCCACCAATTCTACTTCTAGGAATTAGTCTTAAGGAGAAAAGATGGTGTTAAAATTGAGACAATTTGGAAACAACTGAAATGTAATCAATAAGATAAATCTTGCATACCCATAAAAGAATTAAAAATGCTACTCTTTATCTATATGTATTGACATGGAAAGCAGAAACTAAAACAGCATGTATGGTATGATCCCATTTTTATATCTTTATAAATGCATAGAAAAAGTCTTGAAGGACTCACTTCTAAATATCACAGGTGATTTTTTTCACTTTCTTTGCATATCGTATGCATTTTAAAAAATAATGAATATGCTTTACTTTTACAGACAGAAAAGAGTCTGTTCTTAAAAGCTACTCCTAAGGACTAAATAACAACATTAAAAACGTTATATAATGTTAAGTTTAAAAACAGAACAAATGCACAAAAGGGTATATACATTACAACTTATAAGTGGATGTGAATATGAACCAAGATGGAAAAAACAGAGTAAAAAAAAAAAAGAAAAAAAATATGAATATGTGTATGTGTGTGTGTCCCCCAATATCTGCAGTTCAGAAGGGAGAAATCATTGTTAGAACCTCAAAGCTTAGCTGTCCCTGCCTGTTCCCTCAACCCACTCCACCCCTCTTTTTCCCTCCCAGAGCCTCCAGCAAGCCCTACGCTCTGGATGGCTGCGCAGTTCTCATAAAGGTTTTATTTTCAATCATTGGGAGTAGCCTGAAGAGACTAACCTAACAACAGCCAGGAATAATGGCTCAACGCGCAACAGTAACTAAGACAAAACAAAATTTCATTGCCTTTGGGAGACATTCTTCAAAATTCAATTAGTCAGCATAAAATGACTCTATAGGACAAGTCAACTCATTCAACAAAGTTATTCCCCTCAACATTTATTAGAAAAACAAAGCAAAACAAAAAAACCCCAACTATATGCCATGTATCTGGGGCATTGGTGGGAGGAGGGATGGCCAGGGGGCTGGGGCTCTTAATTTGTTCATTCTCTGCTTTATGTAGACTGGCATGCTTCCTGATGGCACAGACCAGTTTCATAATCATCACACTTCACCTCCACCCCACGGTACACATGATAGAAATAGCTCACAAAATTCTTGTTATGTCCTGAAGTGAACATGGAAAACAAGCTTAGAATCTACTGGTTACACTTCCCTTCACAGATCTGAAAATCTGTCCATTTCTTTCTCTGGATTAAACAATGACACAGAAACTTTTTTTTTTTTTTTTTTTTTAAAGATGACGGGTAAGGGGATCTTAACCCTTGACTTGGTGTTGTCAGCACTACGCTCAGCCAGTGAGCAAACCAGCCATCCCTATATAGGATCCGAACCCGCAGCCTTGGTGTTATCAGCACTGCGCTCTCCTGAGTAAGCCACGGGCTGGCCCCTATGACACAGAAACTTTTTATTTCCCTAAAGAACTCCCCTCTATCCTTTTCCTTGATAAGAAACTCAAGGGTATTTCAGAACGCCAAAAATGCCTCTTGATCTTGCTCCAAATTACCCAATTATCCACTTAGAAGTGTATCAAGACTCCAAGAAGAGTAAGGCCATTCAAATTCTCGTCATAGGGGCTGGCCCGTGGCTCACTGGGTGAGCATGGTGCTGACAACACCAAGTCAAGGGTTAAGATCTCCTTACCCGTTATCTTTAAAAAAAAAAAAAAAAAAATTCTCCTCATAGCTGCCGTGCTGGGTTTGTGGAGCATGTCAGCAGCTCTCAGCTGAGGGCCAAGGCGTCCTTACTCCAAAGCCACCAGGGTCTTACTTACTACCTAAGACAGAATCTCCTCATGGGATCCACTGATGGACTTGAGGGAATCAACAAACCCCTGAAACTCTATCCAGCACATTGATGTGAAGACTCAGAGAAGTCTGTAGGCCCAAAGATGTTAGGAACTAATGACCTTAAAAGTCTAACCTAAGGGTGTGGACTTCCTTCTTAGCAGTGGTTTCCAGAGTCAAATGGATCTTTAACTCTGAGCTCACAGAGGTCCCCAAATAGAGGCACTCTGAGAAACACCAGAAGCAGGGCTAGTCACAGGGGCTGGCTGGTTAGCTCAGCTGGTTAGAACATGGTGCTGCTAACACCAAGGTCCAGGGTTCAATCCCGGTACAGGCCAGCCACCAAAAAAAAGAGAAACAGGGATAGCGTCGACAGAAAAAGGACAGAGGAAGAAGGCAAGTGAGGTTAAAGGTTGACTAACCCATCGTATTCCAGTCCAACCCAAGGAACCAGGGACTAAGTAGAAGGCTAGTGAGATCCTTGATCATGTACAGTGAAGCTGAAGTAGCCTACCAGCAGCCTACATCCAACCCTTACCAGGGGATAGGAAGTTCTTCCTGTGCTAACACAAGGCATCAGGTCCTGTCAAGACAGGTGGCAGACAGAAGCCTTTCTCTCCCCTGCCGGCAAGACAGACACATCTCTGCACATGGGCCATGAGCATCTCAAAATACTTCTCAGAAATGTTTGGTCTTTTTTCTTCACTCATCCGATATTTACTGTAGTTTTCCATTTAACGGAGCCCTGGTTTAATTTCACCTTTTTTTTTTTTTTTTTTTTTTTTTTTTTTTTGTGGCCAAGGCCCTCAGCCCCCACCCTCTGGACTGGTCGCAGGAGTTGGGGGGCAGGACTGAGGTCCCGGCCCTGTTTTAATTTGGCTTCATGTGCACTGAAAATATCTTGTCACAGTATCAAAACAATGCCGCAGAATAGCAACCTTAGAATTTCAGAGCATGTAAACAGTGTAATGATATACGAGTGTGATTGTGTCAAATTGCTGGGCCTTTTCACTTGGCTCTTTCTGGAAGGTTTTCTTTTTCCAGACAGCATTCAGGGAGATGAGTATGAGAGAATTGCAGCGTCAATGTATATTGAAGCTGGGAATGATTTTAGAGAGAAAAAAAATGTATCCCAAATTTTGCAACAACTTCTCACCAAAGAATTCACTCTAGCCTCCTCTCTTCCAGGTCACTGTATTTGTATCATCTCCCTTCAGGCCCAGATTTGGTGGTACTGGTGGCTAATGGCAGAGTTTTGCAGACTGAGAAAAATCATCTTGCCTCAGATATTCAGAATCAGAATCTTCCAAGAGGGCGTGGGAATCAGTATCATAATAGATGTCCTAGGCAATTTCTTTTTTCTTTTCTTTTATTTTCTTTTGGCAGCTGGCCTATACAGGGATCTAAACCCTTAGACCTTGGTGTTGTGACATTGTGCTCTAACTAACTAAACTAACTGGCCAGCCCTAGGCAATTCTTATCATCAGACAAATTTGGAAAATATTGTGTGGGAAGCTTGAATCCTAAATTGGCCCTTGTTTGGGTCCAATTGGGTAAATTACAGACTGTCCAGTATTATGCTAGAGCCAGGTCTAACAGGCTCACCAAAGCTGACTATTAATTTTCAACAATTTTGCTAGCTGTTTTGTTAAACACAGGCATTATTAAATATTACAATATTACACGATATTGAAAGCAGGGGATGGCTGGTTTGCTCAGTAGGTTAGAGCACAACCTTATAACACCGAGGTCATGGGGGTACCAGGCAGCCACCAAAAAAAAAAAAGGAAAGAAATCAGGGATTCAGATACTTTTTCACCAATATTCACAGCAGCATTGTTCACAACAGCCAAAAAGTGGAAATAACCCAGTGTCCATCAACAGATGAACGGATAGACAAAGTGGAGTGTATCTATACAATGAAATATTATGTAGCCATAAAGAGGAATGAAGTTCTGATATATGCTGCAACATGGATGAATCTTTTTTTTTTTTTCCTTTTTCGTGTCTGGCAACGGATCGCAACCCTCAGTGTCGCGCCGGTACCGGACCGGGACCAGCAACGGGATCGCAACCCTTGGTGTTGCTCCCACACCTCGCTCAGCCAGTGAGCGGGAACTGGTCTGTATGTGGGATCCGAACCCTCGGCGGGAGCGCCACAGCGCTCACAAGGGGCGCACTGTAGCAGTGCGCCACCAGGCCGGCCCAACATGGATGAATCTTAAAAACATTATACTAAGTGAAATAAGCCAGACACAAAAGAACAAATACTGTATGATTCCACTTCTATGAAATACCTAGAATAGGAAAATTCATAAAATTTACCAGGGTCTGTGGGGAGGGAGGAATGGGTACAAAGTTTCTGTTTGGGATGATAAAAAAAAAAAGTTCTGGAAATAGTGGTGATGATTATACAACATTGTGAATGTACTTAATGCCACTTAATTATATACTTAAAAATGATTAAAATAGTAAATTTATATATATAAAAACAGTAAGTAAAATTCTGTTAAAAAATACATTTACAATCAAATAATATATATATATTTTTGATGCTGTGACTTTTTTTAAATATTACTTTTTTACATTCTCTGATATTGCAGAGCAGTTGGGAAGGAGGGGGAGAGGGGAAGGGGAAGGAAATGGGATGGAAGGATGAGAAAGGAGCAGGGGCAGGATTGAGGCCTGTGCCCCCCCCCATTCCCACTGGGTAGACCAGGGGGCTTCCACCCGTGGCTTGGTCATTGCTGAGATGGCTGCAAATGTCACAGGAGTGTGGCAAAAGCCCTCACCTCCCCCTCCAGCTCAGGAACCTCCGGTGCTTCCTGCGGCAGCTCAGTGGTCGTCACTGCGCTGGTTGTGTGTGTCAGTGGGGGTGTGGCCAAGGCCCTCAGCCCCCACCCTCTGGACTGGTCGCAGGAGTTGGGGGGCAGGACTGAGGTCCCGGCCCTCCACCCTTTCTGGCTTGGTAGCCCAGGGGACTTCTGGTCCTTCTAGGTGTTACAGGTGTTCTTTGGTGAAATGAGATCTTTACTAGGTAATATCAAATTTTGTCTCTGGTTGTGGGTACTTTGTTTTTTCTTTCAGTTCTGTGTTGGATTATTTGCTGTTCCCACCACTTAAACTCTGCACTGGAACTAATTTGTTGTCCTTTGCTTACTTCTAAAATGGGGGAACTTTTTGTGGGGACCAGTACTTGAGCTCTGTGGTTGAGGTAAATTGCTGCTTTGCTGCTGATTCCCTGAGGAAGACTTTTTGTGCAGCTCAGGTTTTAATGGTTGACTTTAAAGGTACTTCTGGGTCTCATGAGATCCAGTGCACCTGGGTTCTGTAGAAACTCTGATCTGGGCCTGAGTTTTTTCATCAAATTGCACCCCATACAATTCTGTATTCCTGACCAGTCTCCTCTGAGTGGTCCTACACTGATTGGGGGGCAGATCGGCTGTCCTTGCTGTGTCCCAGTGTTCCCCTGGTGGGCCCGTCTCCCCCACTGCCAGTGCTCAAAACACTTCCCATGGGACGGTCCACGCTCCGGTCCCTTGCAATGACTCACTGGCCTCTGAGTGGCTCCTTTTTTTCAGTTGTTGTGGCTACTTGCTCCTATGTGGGTGCACGGGAACCCTATTAGTGGTCTTGCTGTCCTGGGGGCCACCAAGGCCCTTTTCTCCCCTGCTGCCTCGAAGCAACTTCAGCTGAAGGGCACAGCTGCAGCTTTTGCCAGCTCGTGCTCCGTGCATTCAGCAGCTCCAGCCTGGAAGTGGCCAGGATTCAAAACAGTTGGAGTGTTTTTTTGTTTCTCTCGTTGTGGCTTCTCCCAACTTCATGAACTCCATAGGTCTCTCCTCCTCTTCCCCTGAGCTCTAGTGGCTCCAGCTTGGCTGTCATTGCTTTTTATAGTTGCAAACTGGTTGATTTGTGGGAGAGAGTGATGCTGGGAACCATCTATTCTGCCATCTTGACTGGAAGTTTTAAATGATATTTAAAACAAAATACTCAAAACTCAGCACTTCCCTATTATTCTTCTACATTTTTACAATTATCTTTGCTGGTTGGTTTTTTTTTTTGGGGGGGGGGGGGGAGGTGCAGCTGGTCGGTACTGGGATCCAAACCCATGACCTTGGTGTTATAAGGCTGTGCTCTAACCAACTGAGCTAACCAGCCAGCCGTGAGGTTATTCATGTCTATTGTATCTGTGTGGTGAAAATACTATTTAATGGTGTACTGCAAGGCATCTCTTCCCAACTACACGTTCAGTCATGTCACCATGGTAGCTGGATATTAGGAGTATTAACACTACAGTCAGGTCTCTTCCTCCCTACCAAGGTAGTCATTGAGCATTTACCAGCACACCACTGTCTCTGCCACAATTTCCTCAATAGTAAAAAGGAAATAACAAAACTTACCTCACAGAGTTTCTCTGAGGATTAAGTGAAAATAGTTCAGTTTAAAAGGGCCCATCGTCATGCTTGCCACATGGTAAGTGTTCAGTTAGTATTTGATCCCTTTCACTACAGGCCATGAGCTCCTCGAGGGCAGAATCCTGCTTGAATTAGCTTTATTCCTTTTTTTTTTTTTTTTTTTCCTTTTTTTGTTTTTTTTCGTGACCAGTAACGGGATCGCAACCCTCGGTGTTGTGCCTGCACCGCGCTCAACCAGTGAGTGGACCGGTCTCTATATGGGATCCAAACCCTCAGCAGGAGTGCCGCCGCGCTCCCAAGTGCCGCACTCTACTGAGTGCGCCACCAGGCCGGCCCCAGCTTTATATCCTTTGTGAGAAATGCACTCACCTAGGGCCAGCCTGTGGCTCACTTGGAGAGCGTGGTGCTGACAACACCAAGTCAAGAGTTTTAAGATCCCCTTACAGGTCATCTTTAAAAAAAAAAAAGAAAGAAAGAAATGCACTCACCTGTCCAATGCCAAAGGATGGACACAGAGACACGAGGTACAGCAAAGTGAGACTTTAATTATGGCCTTATAAGTTTCGGGTGTCTAAAGGGCAGGCACACACAAAATGGTTACATCAAGCAATTTATTCCCTAGTGCACAAGTCCCTCCCCCCACTTCCTCATTGCCTGAGTACTACTGGGTATATAATCTTCCTGAATGATGCCTAAAATTTATTACCCCTTTGCAAGGAATTCCTTTGTCTGGGGGCACAGGACAAGCCCATGAAAAAGGCCCACTAAAGCCCTATGAAGGGAGAAACATCAGAGAATGAAGAAAACAAAAGGGGCTAGTAACTAATTTCCATCTCAATAAAACACCCTCAAATAAGTCATTTCTTTTTTTTTTTTTTTTTAAAGATGACCAGTAAGGGGATCTTAACCCTTGACTTGGTGTTGTCAGCACCACACTCTCCCAAGTGAGCCACAGGCCAGCCCAGATAAGTCATTTCTGAAAATGAATTACTTAGATTATTTTCTTACATCCTTCAAATTTCTATTACAGGGGCTCAATAAATGTCTGTTGAATTGAATAAATGAATGGATGGATGGATGTTGCTGGTAGCAATGGAGAAAACATTATGCGAACAGATGACACCAGAATTCTTTTAGGAAAGGAAACAACTTCAAAAGCTGCTGGGGCAGAAGGTGAGACCTGAGGGCATGGCATCAAAAAGAGATAGGTAAGTTTCTCTGAAAGAGAAAAGTGAAGGGCCGGCCCGTGGCTCACTTGGGAGAGTGCGGTGCTGATAACACCAAGGCCATGGGTTTGGATCCCTATATAGGGATGGCCAGTTAGCTCACTTGAGAGAGCATGGTGCTGACAACACCAAGTCAAGGGTTAAGATCCCCTTACTGCTCATCCTTAAAAAAAAAAAAAAAAAAAAGGAGAGTGTGGTGCTGAAAGAGAAAAGTGAGAAGAATTTGATCTTTTTTTTTTTTGATCTAGAAAAGGATGCCAGAAATGAGAGGAGGAGAGAGGGGCACTGCAGAGATAGAAGCCAGCAATACAAAGATGGTGAGAGGCTGGGTCACCATGGGGTGAGACAGGGTTGGGAAGGATGGAGACTACACTTCCAGTAAAACATTCCTGCAGACAGAGTAGCCAAAGGATCAATATGGATTGTATTTATTTGCCATAGGGTACAAGATGTAACCTTTCATTATGAACCACAAACGTTCAGTAAAGTTTCTGGTCTACTCAAGAGCCCTGAATTTGTGTTTGGTTTGAAATGGGATGAATCAAAAAGAAGCTGGATTATCCTATTTAGGGCCCAGGCTTCTAGTGGAGAGTTTAAGAGCTAGAGATGACAAAATGTAGTGTTAGAGAAAAAAAGGTAGCAGAGGCAAAAGATGCAGTCAGAAGGGACCATCATGATGACATAAATTCCTGGGAATTTGGAGAAATTTTGAGAAGCACTTTGGACTTCCATGGTCTATATGTCGGAGATCTGAATCAATTTTTTCTATATTTTAAGGAGCTGGGGGTTCCCAGATGCCAATATTTTACATTCAACTATCTTGAAATTTTTAGAGTTATATAATGTTCCATTGCTTGACCAGTGGGTATTAACAAATTTTGGTGTATTCCTGTGGTTCACAGTGTTAGACTTTGAGAATATTCTCTGGACTCCAGCTTGAATTAGAAATGTTCTGGGTAAATAACCTCTGTCTCAATAAAAACTAAGGTCATTATAGCTTCAAATTACACTGGCTCTCTTAGAAATGGCTTTTGATGCCCACCAAAATATGAGCTATACAAAGAATAGAGTGTAGGAGATGAGAAAGATAGTAACTTCACAGTGGAGAAGCTGGACAAACACTGCATTAACCAAGTGATGAAGGTTAACATCACCAATGATGTCATGTGGATATCATGTACTCTCATATATGATGTGATGAGAAGGACACTTTACCTCTGCAGTAATTCTTTTTTAAAAAATCCATAACCCCAATGTTTTCATGAGAAAAACATTAGATAGACCCAGATTCGGGAACATTCTACAGACAATCTGGCCAGTACTACTTGAAACTGTCATGGTCATTATAAACAAGGAAAGACCAAGAAACTATCAGACTAGAGAAGACTGGAGAGACATGAAAACTAAATGCAATCGAATTGGATCCTGGAACAGAAAGTGATCAGTAATGGAAAAACTGGTGAAATCCAGATAAAGTCTGGAGTTTAGTTAATAATATACCAATGTCTATTTCTAGGTTTAACAAATGTACCATGGTAATATAAAATGTTAGCAATGGGGGAAACTGCATAAGAAGTATACAGGAGCTCTCTATACAATCTTTGCAACTTTTCTGTAAATCTAAAATTATTTCAAAATAAAAAGTTTATTTTTAAATAGTCTGTGTTACATGGCCTTTGGTTTGACCTAGGGAGCCCACATATCCCTACATTCCGAGCTTTTCTGTTTAAGGGAATATAATGATATGGTTTATTTGTGCCACATGATAGAGTGTGTTTTAAGGAATTTTCACTGGCAAAGAAACATTAACATTTATTGTCATTGTTAGCTTATTAGGTGTTGCTAGCCTACAAAAAAGAGATGCATTCAGGAACCTGGTCCCAGGAAAGACATTATCCCTTAAGCTCCTTTTGTAGGATCAGACCTGGCTTCCTTTCCAGCCCACACTCAGAGATGAATTACCCATGGACGTTTTGTTCATGCAACAGTCATATATTGAGATCTAGTGCAACTCTGTGCAGAACTCTGTCCTGGATAGATGTATAAGAATGGAAAAGAGGCGGGTCGGCCCGGTGGCGCACTGGATAAGTGCGCCGCTTGGGAAGCGCGGCAGCGCTCCCGCCCGAGGGTTCGGATCCCACGTACAGACCGGTTCCCGCTCACTGGCTGAGCGAGGCGTGGGAGCAGCACCAAGGGTTGCGATCCCGTTGCCGGTCCCCAGTCCGGTACGGGGGCAACACTGAGGGTTGCGATCCGTTGCTGGACACGGAAAAAGATAAAAAAAAGACAAAAAAAAAAAAAAAAGAATGTAAAAGAGGGGATGGTTAGCACAGTTTGTAGAGTTATTATAACATCAAGGTCAAAGTTTCAGATTTCCTGACTGGCCAGCTGCCAAAAAAAAAAAAAAAGAGAGGGACACAAGGGGAAGAGGCCAACAGGTTCCATTTGGAAGGAGTTTATAGTTGGTGAAAAGTATCATAACCACATATAAATCCATTATGATGGTACAAGTGAGTGACATCTCCATAAATACAAATGCCACATGCTTCAGGTTGAATCCAAAGGGCTGAGGAGAAACAGAGCATAGAGGTTGAGAGGTGTCAGGCAGGAATGGTTTCCTAAAATAAATAATTTATAGGCCAAATCTGATGAACTGGCAAGGAGGGACTAGCATTTCTCTTGGTTGGAGGAATGGCATAGGCAAAGACATGGAGGTGGGATGGAAAAAAGGAAGAATTATGTGGAAGAAAGAGATCACATTAACTTCACTGAAGCGGAGAAACCAGTTACGGAAAAGAGATGAAAATGTCAAGGAATGCAGCCACCTAAGCCAAGGGCAGCATCTCTGATATTATCTACAGGTAGAGAAGTGAGTCACACAGGTTAGAGAAGAGGACTGGGAGGACAAAAGGGAGAGGGAGAACTCACAAAGGGCATGGCAAAGTGAGGTGTTTGGGGGCAGAGTTTCTCCACCTGCTCGATTCAAGGAAAGCAACTCCTCACCTGGGAAACAGAGCCAGACTTTGTGCTTGTATCATTAGCCTGTGGACCTTGAATGAAGTACAGAATTCAGTCAACAAATATATTTTGAGCCTGTACACTGTGCCAACCAATATGCTAGACCCTGGGGATGTAGAGATAAGTCAGGCCCAGTCTCTGCCTTGGAGGCTTACTCTCTAATGGGGGAGAAAGACATCGGTAAGTAATCCCAGAAAATTGTAAATATACAAATTGTGACATCAGATGTAATGAGAGCTATAACAAGGGTCGCTGCTGAACAAGAAATTTGCAAGTGACTATAGTTTCACAGATTCCCCTGATGCTGGAAGGGGTAAATCCTTAATAGGGACCAAGAGTACCATATATACTGGAAGAAACTTCTTCTACATAAGCAGCATTAACTATTTTTATGCATGTACATTTGTTTCATGGGATTTTTTTTTTCAATTTTTAAAAATGAAATGTATTGAGATAAATTTTGCATAAATTATAATTGTGTAATTATAATTTATATAAAATTAACCCATTTTAAGTGTAGAGTTCAGTGAATATTAACAAGCACACCCATGTAACTTATATAATCACAATTAAGATACAGAATACTTCCATCACACCCCCAAAAGTTCCTTTTTGTCCTTTCCCAATCTTCATTCCTCACCTTGTCCCCATCCCCACCCAGCTCCAGCCAACCACTGGTCTATTTTCCCTCACTCTAGATTAATCTTTTTTACAGTTTCATATGAATAAATAATAGAAGATGTACTTTTGGTAACAAACAAGTCTCCTAGGATTCCCTTTCACTGTCAGCTAACATGCGAGAGGCCAACTTAGGGGAATTCCTGACCTGTGTGGGTCTGAGTGCTCCAGCTATAGTATTGCCTATCACACTCGCTGGGCAGAGTTTAAAGGAAAGGCTTTTTATTTCAGTCAACTGGGAGACAGAGTGTAAAGTCCCAACTGCCTCTCCAATCTACTGAGGGCTGGAGTTTATATAAGTAATTGTATCAGGCAAGATAAGATGCTTTGAGAGATGTATACATGATATAGGATGTTTTCAAGTGTGATGGACAGCTGCTTCCTGTTTTGCAAGACAGGATGCTGTGAGAGAGGTATCAGATGAGGTGGTATGTCTGCTTTTGATACAATCTTAGGTAATCATTAAGGACAGGCTATAAAGGGAAAACAAAGTTCTATAGTGTTTACACAAATGTGTGTGTGGGTTTCCTAGTTTATAAATTTCCCATCCCCTTATATTAGTAACTTCTGCAATCCTGGAGAAGAAATGGAGCTGCAGACATCTTACCTAGCTACTTCCTGCTGGACAGGGTCATCTAATACTAAGGAATCCCCATATGGAATTTCTGAGCCTGCAAGTGAACTTCTTCAAGGGTTACTGTATATCCCAATAAACATTGTCCTGAATCACCCCACTTCTTATGCACTCATAGGCCCAGGGCTATGTTTCCTGGCTACAAACAAATACAAAATCTGAAGTTATGATGGTCCAGAACTGATTGTGGTTTGGGGTGACATAATCTCTCCCAACAGTGTGAGAGATTTCCAGAGATAGCCAGGGTCTGAAGAATTGTCTTCAAGAAAAGAAATACAATGTCAATCATTTTCATGTAAATTTCAACTTTGAATCTGTAATTCAAAGTTGGACTTCCCAGCCACCCGGATTGTATCTCTTCACTTGGGTATAATGTGCTCAGGTATTGAGTCCCTTCAGCTTTACTGATGAATGGGTGTAACGAAAGTAGAAAAAGCTTAGTCAGGCTCACTTGCCTCACATCTGTTACAAATGGGCAAGATTCAGCACATTCACTATAAACAAGTTACAAAAGTAATGTAACTGCGCATGTGTGCCCATTTATGATTCAGCATGATTGTTGTAATTATGTAATGCTTGGCTTGTGGCCACTATTGTGGGCTAAAAGTATAAAGGTAACTGCTCTGAACTGCTGGTTGGCGGAGCACAGAAGGAGAGCAGAGCATGGAGGGTCAGTGGAGTAGAGCCTGAGCTTGTGTCTGAGAATAAAGCATGTCTGTGAAGCTCATATCTGAAGAATAAAATATGTCTATCTTGCATAAAGCCGCCAGGGTCTTCTTTCAATTACCTGACTCAAGACCTGCACAGGAAAGGGCAGAAGGACTGAGATTCCTGCCTGACAGTGGGTGACAAGTAACCCATCATAAGGTCTGACCCATCTTAGTTGCAGTGTGAATTAGAGTATTTTTCTCTGCAGGTCTTGATCACATCACCAGTTTTAATAGCATGTAGAGGGACATCTGCTGAGTAAGCCAACTGTTAGAAGCAAACTCATGTAACTTACTTAAAGTAGCTCCAATTTGTTTTACATACTGTTTTATAAGCAATTCTCCTTTTGGGGAGGAAGGGTTGGTAGGCTCCTGTGCCTGATGAGTCAATGGTCTCCCATGCAAAATTTCATAAGGACTTAAACTTACCTTGCTCCTGGGGGCCACCCATATATTTATTATCCACCCATAGGTAATACTTGGACCCAGGTTAGATTTGTTTGTTGACAAAGGGTGGCTTTTCAGGATTCAATTCATCTGTTTCGTTTTCCCTGTGGACTGAGGCTTCCAAGGAGTATGTAGTTTCCAACTGATGCAGTTTTGATATATTGTCCTCCCAGAACTCATGTGGAAATCTGAACCCAATATGGCAGTGCTGGAAGCTGTTTGAGTCATGGGGGTGGATCCCTCATGAATGGATTAATGCTCTCCCCGAGGGGGAGGGTCCTGAGTGAGATCTCGCTCTATTAGTTCCTGTGAGAGCTGGTTGTTTAAAAAGACCCTGGCACGGGCCGACCCCGTGGCTCACTCGGGAGAGTGCAGCACTGGGAGCGCAGCGGTGCTCCCGCCGCGGGTTCGGATCCTATATAGGGATGGCTGGTGCGCTCACTGGCTGAGCGCGGTGCGGGCGACACCAAGCCAAGGGTTGCGATCCCCTTACCGGTCACACACACAAAAAAACTAAATAAATTTTAAAAAATAAAAATAAAAATAAAAAGACCCTGGCACCTCCTCTCTCTCTCTCTCTCTCTTGATTCCTCTCACCATGTGATCTGCTTGTACCTGCTGCTTTCCACCATGAGTAGAAGCAGCCTGAGGCCCATGCCAGATGCAGCTGTCCCAGAATCGTAGGCTGAATAATCCACTAAATTCTTTACAAATTACCCAGTCTCAGGTAATTCTGTTATAGCAACACAAACAGACTAATACACCAATTTATATTAAACAGTCTGGCCACTTCTTGGATGATTTTGGAAATGAATGTTGCTCCACTGTCACATTGCAATGTTTGTGGTAACCTGAAATGGGGAATAATCTCCTGCAAAAGTACTTTAATCACTTCTGTGGCCTTTTCTGTTCAAGTGGGGAAAGCTTCTACCCACACAGTAAAAGTGCCTACTAAAACAAGCATATAACAAAGATTTCCTGGAGGCTTGGGCATCTGTGTGAAGTCCATTTGCTAATCTTTACCTGGGTAAATGCCCTGCCATTCTACTCTTGCTGTTGTAATCTTGGGGCCACCACTGGGTCCCCAGAAATTACTGCAGGCACAAATCGGACAACTAGAAATGATATAGGAGGTGTTCAGTTTCCCTCGGTTCAGGTTTTAGGACATCCCTCTAGGTTTCCAGCCACTCCCTGAGGTCTCAGGTCCTTTCCTCTGAGCTCTCCCCTGGAGGAAAGCTACCATTGCAAGTTAGACCCATTTTCAGCACCAACACAGGGAAAACGAGAAAACAAGGAGCTGTCTTATGCAAATCCAATGGCTGGGCATGTTCAATAGAGAGCACAGAATATTTTTGAATATGCTTGGTGCATGTGATAGGGTCTGACCAATGAACACGCTCCAGGAAGAGACAGAGTATGTGCATGACTAAATGTTACATAACTTGGAACCACCCCCTTAAATGAATATTCATTAGATAGAGAAACTATAAAAGCTGAGTCCCAGCAGAAAGCAGGGTTGTTGCTCACTTTCCTGGAGGCAACCTGCACTTCACTGGCTGAGGTGTGTATACTTTATTTGTATCAAATTTATTTCAGCAATTGGCTGCTCTGCTCCTTCTCTTGAGCCAGACTGCACTTTATACTGAACTTTAAGTATGTTATATTTCTTGCTTTTATGTTAGACCTGATGTCTGTACTGAACTTACTTTTCCTTTTTTTTTTTTTTTTTTTTTTTTTTTCTCCGG